>NW_005872072.1:69201-116160 GCF_000147115.1 Myotis lucifugus
TTAGGCAGTGATGGCGAACCTTTTGAGCTCGGCGTGTCAGCATTTTGAAAACCCTAACTTAATTCTGGTGCCGTGTCACATATAGAAATTTTTTGATATTTGCAACCATAGTAAAACAAAGACTTATATTTTTGATATTTATTTTATATATTTAAATGCCATTTAACAAAGAAAAATAAACCAAAAAAATGAGTTCGCCTGTCACCTCTGACATGCGTGTCATAGGTTCGCCATCACTGGTTTAGGGCAATCCATCATTTCTTATGAGAAATCAGCTGGAAACTCATCATTTTCCAGATTTGGGGTGGGAAGGGATGGTGACTATACAAGATTATTGTTGTATTAGGACAGTCATAATACCATATTCTAGGGACTCTCAAGTATCATTCTAAATTGAATTCACTATCTTCTCTCCCAATAACCTTCTGCTTTAAACCTAATTTCCTTTAGTGACATCCCCATTGTCCTAGTCATTCAGGTACAAAGTCCCTATAAATTCTTGACATATCTTTTACATTTGATTCCACATCCAAGCAGTTGCCACATCCTGTCTATTCTATCTTAATGATATGTTTTAGTTTCCCATCCTCTTTATTAACAACTAGAGGCCCGGCGCACAACATTTGTGCACTCGGGCGGGGGGATGTCTCTCAGCCTGGCCTGTGCCCTCTCGCAGTCCAGGAGCCCTTTGAGGATGTCCGACTGACGGCTTAGGCCTGATCCCCGTGGACATCTGTCAATCGGACATCCTTAGCGCTGCCATGGAGGCAGGAGAAGCTCCTGCCACAGCAGCTGTGCTCTCCAGCCATCAGCCCGGCTTCCAGCTGAGCAGTGCTCCCCCTGTGGGAGCGCACTGACCCCAGGAGGCAGCTCCTGTGTCTGCCCCCTGGTGGTCAGTGTGCATCATAACAACGTGTCGTTCTGCTGTTTGTCGATTTTTATATTACCCTTTTATTATATAGGATATTAGTAACTTAAGTAAGCCTTGTATCTCACACTTATAAACATTGCAATCATATCCCAACTGTTTTGTCCCTCTAGTGTATTTCTTTTTTCCACATACTTTATAGCTTCCCAATTGATCCTTCTGAAATAGAACATTAATTGTGCCATAACAATGGTTTCCCAAAGTCTTTAGAATAAATTCAAACCCCATAATTTAGCATTCAACATCCTCCAAAATGTGATCAGAATATAACTTTCTGGACATAGTTCCTACTGGTCTCTCATGAACCTAACAATCATCTTCTCTCACTATGGGTGAATATTTCTTCCCAATTTAATTTCCTTAATCTTATTTCCACCACTTAGGTTAACTTTCTCTCTCCACCCTACATGTTGATATTTTATATGTTCTTTAATATTCAACCTGTTTGCCATGTGATTATTGAACATTCTGAAAATAATTGATTGTTATCTTTAATTCACAAACTGCTTTGCTTTTCTCGTAAAGTATATTGAGCATGATCTATGTCTTATGGATTTTATATCATTGTTGTCCATCACAGAGTATTTTGCTTATTGAACTACTCAATAAATAAAAGGAATGGATTTTTGTATTTCAATAGAAAAGCTCATGGGGAAAGAGAGAAATGTCATAATATAAGCAATGGAGAATCAATGACTAAATCCAGATAACTGCACTATTTTGGCAGTGTGGCCACTGAGACAGGAAAGTGTCACTACACTTCTTGAACTTTAGTTTCTCCATGTATTGCTATGTGTGGTATTTTCCAGATCTCCTTCACAAAGAACCATGATGGCTCAGTAAATACAATAATGAGACTCACTGGAAATTGATTTACAGTAGAGTAATGACTTATGAAGGGGTAGTGAATCAGTAAGTCAGTAAACTTTAAATTTGTGACAGCTCATAACAAAATAACATTATCTGACCTCTTCATATCATTTATAAAACATTAAAAACCCCTAAACATTCATTTATATCAAAGAAAAGCATTCATGTTAGACTTGTACATACTAAAAATCTCTTTCTGCTATAGTGCACTGAGCTAAATGGCATATAAACAGTTCTATACATGTCATCCTATTATAGACACCTGTAAAATAATCAGTAAAGGTTAAACTTGATCATTATTGACCAATTTGTCTAGTCTAAGCAACTCACAACTAGTCTAATGGTAGTAACTTATTCTTATTTAACAATAAAAATTATAATTCTATTTATGCATCTTTCATATTATAAAGGTGTGGGAACAAAAATATACTGTAGTGTTTTTAAGTGAAAAATGTACATTGAAGGAAAAACACTCTTTTGGTCCTGCGATTAGATGATTCTATTCAGGTGTGTCATTAGATGTTAGAGAGCCTGTTGTTCTTAGACTAAATTTCAAGATTAACCACGGGCTCCAGCCTGAAGGAGGAGAAGCACCTTCCGTCTACTGCTTCATGTGCCCATCTCTTACCCATGACCTTTAGTCAACCATTATTGCCTTTACTCTCTTCCTCCCTGTTCTTGTGACAACTATTAAAATCCTCAGTATAAATAAAGATTCTTTTTACAATGAAATCAACTTTTCTTTATTTCATTTGCATCAAAAATCCTGATGTATTTGCTTTTTGGCCATATTTTTCATTTGCGAAATTGTAAAATTAAAAAAGTATATTCCTTTTGCTTTTGTTATGAAACAGTCCCCAAAAATATATACTTATTTTTTGAAACAATATTAAATGTACAGAAAATTTGCAAATACAGGTAGTTCAAAGACTACTTTTACCTGAACCATCTGAAATTAATTTTTCTGTATGATGCCCTACCACACCCCTCACACATTAATACGAATTTCGTACACACAAAGACATTTTCCTACACAACCACAATACAAAGTCTCAAAATGAGAAAATGAATAATGATACATTACTATCACCCGGGGTGTGGCACGCACACCTGGGTGAAGTTCCCCCGATTCTCCATGGTGTTCTTCATAAGAAAGGATCTAGTTCAGAGGCATGTGTTGCTTTAGTTGCCATGTGTATTCAGGCTCCTTCTCCTTGGAACAGTTATTCAGTTTGTCTTTGATTCTCATACCTACTTTGGAAGTTATAGGCCTGATATTTAATGGCATGTCCCTCAATTTGGTTTTATCTGATACTTTTCATAATTAGATTTACTTTATGCATCCTTAGCAAGAATGTCACATAAAGGTTGCTGTGTGGTTGCTGTTGCTTCTGATCAGGTGGCACATAATTTTGACTTGTTCCATTAGTGGTGATGACCACTTTGCTTTGATGAGGGTGTTAAGTATGAGGCTTCTCCCCCTGTCAAGTTACTAATTTTGCACTATAATGGATCAGTATTTGAAGCTATGTAAACATTCCTCATCAATATTTTAATTAATAAATTAATTATACTGTGGATATTTTTTAAAATTTTATTCACTGGAATAAAATGTGTTCTTGCCACTATTTATATTATCAAATTTTCTCATATTTGGTCAGTGGAAGCCCCTTTAAGCTAGCTCCCTTGACCTTTTGGCATGTTGATAGCAGTTTTTGACTACTTCCTTGCTCTTTGACAGAACATGATCCAAGTTCAATTTATACGTTTTGCTACCCCAGCAGGGAATTAGCTATTTTTCCAAAAAAGACTAGTTCCTTTTATTTTTTAAAAAATATATTTTATTGATTTTTTACAGAGAGGAAGGGAGAGGGATAGAGTTAGAAACATCGATGTGAGCGAAACATCGATCAGCTGCTTCCTGCACACTCTCCACTGGGGATGTGCCTGCAACCAAGGTACATGCCCTTGACCGGAATCGAACCTGGGACCCTTGAGTCCGCAGGCCAACGCTCTATCCACTGAGCCAAAGCGGTTAGGGCAAGACTAGTTCCTTTTAGTGGAAAATAATATTTACAATCCAATATCTGCATGTAAGGTTTAATATCTCCCAAGCCCTCTCAGTGTACAGAACTAGAGAAAACATTTATGTTTATACATTATACATAGACAGACACACACACACACAGACACACACACACACACACACACACTTTATTTCTGTAGTTATATCTATATTTATCAATTGATCAATGGGTAGAAGGAAAACCAATTTTTCAACAACCAATATTTTATTTTTTCTCTTTATTTCAATGATTGTAACTCACTTCTCTGACAATGAGAAACTTGCCTTCTATTTGTCTTAATATGTTTATTTATTTGAATTGGTCTCTATATAACCACTGTTTAGTCACTGTTACCAGTCCCACTCCATGCAAATTGCTCTCCTAACCACATGGGCTCCAATACCAGGTGCTGGACTGCCTCTTCTGAATGGACAAACTCCTCACCCTAACCAAGCTGTCAGGTCACCCTTCAAGGTGGAAGCTCTCCTCACCCTCTCGGGCTTTAATGTTATTGCCTGGCTGCTTCTTCACACAGACACCCTTTTGAGTATTTCATAGAAGGTCATGAATATCATCCTAAGAAGATTATTCCAAAAATGTGAACATAGGAACAGTGGTCACATATAGCTTAATTTGTATTTTAGGAAGAATGCAGAGGATGTAGGAGATGAATCAATGAGAATTTAGAAACAGGTAGTAGTTACATCCATCTCTCCAATTTTATCTCCCAGAATATCTTCATAGAAACTTAGACTAGTCTCTCTACTACCCTCTTCATAAAACATAAATAATATCCCAATCCCCTGCAACGTCCATGTCATTCCTTTCTGCCAATTCAGTGCAACTCTTCTTCAAGAACATCTCATCTACTGTGGCTCTTACACTTGTGCTGGGCCATCCCTTCCCATGTGGATGTTCTTATTCTGCTTTCTCAATATTAAAAAATTGATTTATATTGCCCAGTCATTTTATGATCCCTCCCTGTGAACTTCTAAAGTGCTTAGTAGAGTCACTTATTGGACATTGGTATGTCCTACCAATAAAGTTGCCTTTTTTTCTTTATAAATCTCATATCTTCTTGCTAATCCATAAGCTCTTTGTGAACACAAATCCTGTATAATTATTATTTATATCCCCACAGCTTAAAGCATACTGCCTTATATTAACGAGGTCATTGAAATACTTGCAAGAGAAGTGAAACCTATCCATTATCATAATTATTTTAGACATAAAAGAAATCCCTGAGAGCCAGAGTGATTCCCATTCAAAAGTTGTTGGAGGACATTGAAAATGAAGGTTGAACAGGAAGATATTTTAGTAAATATGGTACAAACTAAGTTGCTGCTTTTTGTATGTGAAAGACTACTTGGCTTAGAAACATCTTGGAAATGTGGTAACACTTGGATTTAGCATCCAACAAGCTAAAGGCCACTTAGCTTGATGTTGGATGGTACAAGAGAAAACTACTGGTATACATTGGTCTTTCAGCAAATCTGTAGACTCATACTTCTCATCTAATTATTTGACAAATAATTACATAGATGTAAATAAAAGAAAAAAATAAAATGAAAAGACTCTGACATCTTTCTGAAGCAGGGTCCTGAAATTCAGTGGAATGTGCTTCCTCAGTGTCATTCAAACTTATACCCACACTCCAGAAGCTAAGGAAAATAAAATTGAAGAACTCTAAAATTAACTAGGAGACCTTACTGAAACAACTCCAAAAATTATGTGCTGTTCTTCAGAGAGGATTTCAGAATTAATGTGGGGAAAGGGTTTATTGATTGGAATGTAATGGGAGAGAAAGGAATTGGAGATGATCAATGCAGTCATTGAGTTTTGCTCAGCTGGACTTTGCACACAATATATTTAAACATTAAGAAATACATTCAGAGCTTTTTAGACTGGTTCCTTTCAAACCACATTGATTGTACTATTGAATAAAAATTCGAGAAACCAATGTTCTCTAGTGCGACGAACATGTGATCAGCAACTTTGTGGTTCAAATTGCTGCTTCCCTAGTATTTTATTTGACATGTGTATTTATCACTTTATCCTCTCACACGTATCCTACCATATGTATGATCACAAAAGAGGTGCAAAATGAAAATTAGCAAAATTGTTTGATAAATAGCTCAAATGTCAGGGAGAAGAACAGCAAATAATCTGTGGAACAATTGAGTATGAATGCATTGATGTTGAAAAGGATAGCATTGCAAGGAAAAACATGGTAGAAATGATTGCAGAGGATTGCAGATAAAAGCTTTACAATACATGGATAATAAGAGAGAGTACAGAGGAAAATGTTATGGCTTAGATAAGGCAATGAAGAAGGGCTCTTTACCTGGGATAAGGAGCAAATGACCCAAAAGTGTTAAAGCAGAAGCAAAGATTTGTGTCAAATGTAGGGAATAGTGGGAGAGTTATAGTAGCCCTTCACATATTAACTGAGGTTATGAAATAATATTGATTGCATAAGCACCACGTGCACACAAACACAGCTAATAATTTCTTCTGTAGATGAAAATTGACCTTGACCTGGGGATGTCTAACTCTATTCATAGTAGTGTACTTTTATGAGTCAAAACTGGCATTAAGAACCTAGAATATTATGTACTTAGAACTACATAACACAAATGATTTTGTCTTATTTTAATAAATTTGTTATTGTCATTCTGATGTCTGCTTCTTCTTGGAAGTATATAATTTACCTAGATAATGCAGTTTTTAGACAAAATCATCAAATATTAATTGTTCATAGTCTATTAGACATCTTGTTCAATGTTGGGTATACAGTGACAAATAAAATAGAAAATATTCTTAGCCTCATGTTCTATAATTACTGATGGTGAATGAATGCATATGTGAGTGAATCAAACAGACAATGGAAACAGTGGTGTAAAAAACGAGGAAGAAAAACAGTGGAGCCGAAACCGGTTTGGCTCAGTGGATAGAGCGTCGGCCTGCGGACTGAAAGGTCCCATCAAATATTAATTGTTCATAGTCTATTAGACATCTTCTTCAATGTTGGGTATACAGTGACAAATAAAATAGAAAATATCCTTAGCCTCATGTTCTATAATTACTGATGGTGAATGAATGCATATGTGAGTGAATCAAACAGACAATGGAAACAGTGGTGTAAAAAATGAGGAAGAAAAACAGTGGAAAGGAGACCTCTGTTTTCCTTGAGCTCATTAACAATTTTAAACAATGCTGTGGAATCACTGTTTGCTTGCGCCTATTGCAAAACAACATTTTTTCTCATCCTAGAATCTTTGGTCACACAATTATCTATAGTTAAAATCATAAACTTATCCTTTAATCTCCATCATCAATATGTCATATGTCTACAATTCCCAGATATGGGTATGAATTTTCAAGTTTCCAAATGGAACCTGTGATTTACACTCCAGTAAGTGTTTTATTTGCTCACACGAAATAATGGGCAGATGTGGTTGTGTAACTATGTACTTCTTATACTCTTAATTTTGATCTCCCAACCTCTTGGAGACAAGATTTTTTGTGGTATTATTGTTTTCCCCTCACACCCATAGTAGGTGTCAATCAAATGAAACTTCCCTCTAAGCGAGATCTCTCTGATGGGTGAGCAATCAGGCAACTTGAATCAATTTTTAAATCTAGTCACTGTCTATAATCCCCGATGACATGTAAGTTTCCCCCACAATATCCTTTTCTTAGTAATAATGACTAACTCTTCCAACTTCTCTTTCTCTAGGCTTATCAGTGACTGCTATTAAATGTAGATTTCATCTGATGAGATATAAAAATGAGCGATGAAGGTGGAAATCTGTAACTGGTTAGGAAAGTTGAATCAATTTTGAGTAGAGCTTTCACCATGATGAACATGGGTGGAGGTGGACAGGTCATGGCTGAAACGCCACATCTTTTCGCTGCTCTTACCAAGATTTAATAGATTTTCTTAAATAAATGTTTCTCTATTTCATGTCTGCCCATGTAACAATTTTCAGAGACTTTGGGTATTTTTATAATTTTCACCATTTATGGTTGTTTCACTGGAGAAAGGAACCCGGCAATGAGATCTCTTGTGTGGAGTTTCTGGAACAGATAATGAATGCTGCTCATCCGTTATAAAGTCAAGTTCTGGTAGCAGGAACACATTTTTTTTATCTTTCATTTCTTGATTGGTTAAGGTATTACAAATGTGTCCTCATCCCCCCATTAACCCCCAACCTCCCCCCCCCCCACTCATGCTCTCACCCCCCTGTTGTCCGTGTCCATTGGTTTGGCTTATATGCATGCATACAAGTCCTTTAGTTGATCTCTTCCCCTTACCCCCACCCTCCCCTACTTTCCCTCTGGGGATTGATAGTCTGATCGCTGTTTCTCTGTATTTGGATCTGTCCTTGTTCATGATCTCACTTATTTGTGGAATATAGAGAACAGCATAGACTGATGGACAGGAACACATTTAATGTTCTCTGGAAAGCATAGGGAAGGGCTCCAGTTGATGGAGCAGAAATGTATCAAAGATTCTGGGGAAAAGCCCTGGAATTATAAAATAGAGCAGTGGGCAAGATTCTAATGAAGAATCCACCAGGGTACTTTCAAACCCAGTGTTCTCATTTTTTTTCCGTTTTTTTATTTTTTAAAGGAGAACTGAAGAGGTAAATAGCTATGCTTAGTAACACAGACCTGAGCAAATTACATTGACAACTTCTATTTCCTGAGAAAGACCAAGCATACATGCCCTCTGCTAAGACTGTATCATGTCTGCAGTAATATCTCTTTTTAAAAAAATATCTTCTCTTGGTTTTCTACCTAGAGGAAATAAATGATAATCTACCTTTTTGTGTGTGTGAGAAATAATGTGTAATATAATTTTGAAATTACTCCTACAGTAAAGAACAGAAAATTGATGTGAAACGCATCCCTATTATATTTTGTTAAATAGAGAACATTAACGATGCTTTCCTGACTTTTTTTTCTAATGGGAAAAAATGTAGCTAAATAAACACAATTTTTCTTATCCATTATTTATAAAAACCATGGCCTCTATTCTAATTTCTATTGTAAATCTGGAATTGTGATTGATAAACCTTAGTCATTTACTCTGGTTTCTTTTCAAACATAAAAGATTCTGTTTATACTTATCCTGTTAAGAACCTAACTATTCAACTGCTGAATAGAAATCATTAGGACAACCGAAGTAAGAAAGACTGAGGAAAGTTTTTAGCAAATAATAGACACTCAAACATCAATGACTACAAAGGAAACCTGATTACTTTTCTTTGATTGATTTTTCCTGACTTGTGTACTTTATCATAGCATACCATCCATGAACAAAATTACCATCTTTCTACAAAATTAAGATGCTAAAACTATTCCAAATTAGTTATTTGTCCCTTAGGAATTTAAAAACATTTGCAAATGATGGCATTTCTTATTAAAAATATGTGTTGTGGAATTATATATTTAATAAGGTCATGCCAGTGACCAGAAAAAACAATTCAGTTCCTGAAGTGCCTAATTGCATGCTGATTATTTCTTTAGTTACTCTCTGCTTTGACATTAATTTTAAAAATTCGCTTTTTTTTCTTTAATAAAAAAATACCATCAGAAGGTAACTGGTACCCACATCAAGAAATAGAATATTACCTGCTTCCCAAAAGCCCACCTCATGCCTTCTTGTAGTCATAACCTGCTCTCCTGGCAAGTACTCACTTTTAGATTTTAACTTTTTAATAAATGCAGATATACAGTCTTGTCTTTTTCAATATTTTTTTCATTTAAAAAGTTTAGTGAGATTAATCTGTTTAATGTGGATGCTGTTTACTAGTATTCATTCTCATTTCTACATACTATTGTTAGTCAATGTATATTTTGTAGAGGTATAGCGCACTGCCAGCAATATGTGCTTAGAGAAACCTTTCTGGGGAAAAAGAAAGTAACATCTACCAATCCAGTCCATATATTCACCAGTAATGTATGCATTCAAGGTGGCACTATCTAGAGAGGTATCACGGGACATCAACACATCATGGGACTTGCCAGTCACTCAGGGTTTGGGGTTCTCAGCCTGGTCTCCAGGCATGTGAGAAGTGAGAAGTCAGCCCATGCAATAGTGGGCAGCTGATCGAATAGGCTGCCTGCGGATATGTTTGCTCTCATGAACTTTCCCAAGAAGGAAGAATGGAAGAAGAAAGTAAGGTCATTAAAAATAAAGAAAAAGTATGATACGGTGTTCCTTAAAAATATGATCCTAAAAAAATAAAAATAAAAATAAAGAAATAAAAAAAATATGGTCCTAGAATTCTAAAGGGACTGCTCCATTGTTTTTATATAAAGAAAGGTGCTCATTTATAAAAAAGGGTTTCAGAATTACCTTCTTCAGAAAACACTGCCGGTTGAGTAGGAACTATCAGGTTGATGAATGACATTTGTCATGTCATGATTTGCTGCTGAGCAGCACTAGACTTCAGAGGGACAGTTTGAGTTATTGACAACAGACTCTCCAGGAGAATACAATGAGTGGCTCTCCGGGGGGAACACAGTCTAATACTGCTAACCTTCCAAACATTATGTGTCACTTTCCTTGTACAAAATAGAATTCATTGTAAATATATTATGTGAAAGCTTGCCATATGCTAGGAACAAAAGTATACTACTCTGTTAATGTCAGTATTACTTATGGAATCTTGGCAGAAAAACTAATTTATTTATTCTTTTAGGTTATGTTTATAATCACGAAATTAAATACCACTGTACTATCTTACTACTATTGTATAATTGCTTTTTTAAAAACTACAAGGTACAAAAACAGGGAGAAGCAATTAACATTGAGAGTAAGAATACTATTGTGTCATTAATCTTAAAGAATTCTATCACTGTGTTTTTAGGTACTTAAAGCACAATATTAAATGCAGTTAATATTTAGTTTTGCTCTAGATAATTTTGTGTGTGCATGTGTATTTTTAAAGAAATAGAGGATGTAGGCATAAGTTTTGCTGAGGCACCCAAGTGTCCCTAAAAGTTTTTTGTTTCCCCTTTGCCTTTGGTAATATCCATATTCTTGCCATTGGTTTCTTGGACACTCATTTCCTTCTCTAGTGTTGAAAGTAAGCGTATTTTAATTGTTGAAAATGTCATACTTAATGATAAGTGCAAAGAAGAAAATGGAAAATAACTGCTCTCACAACGGTGTTGAATCTTGTTGCTAAAAACTAATTTATCTAACATATGATTTATGATTTAAAAAGCACAGAAATTGCTTTTGAATGTTTCCCCCCCTAGATGTGTGTACACATGTGGGTACTTGTGCCTTGGTCATCTTTTCCATCCCGTCAGCAGCACCCTTTGAAACTGAACCTCAGTTGTATCTCAGTTCCATCAATCAGAAAATTCATTGGCAGTTTTATTCCCTGCTATTACCCGTGACAGTTTTTTTTCCCTGGCCACTGCCCTTTGGGATTTTTATCAATTACTCCCTCTCTAAGAGAGGCAATTTTAAAATCACTAATATCCGTTAAAGTGAAACAGTTGGTAGTTTCAGGCGCAGTAGGGATTTGAAGTAGGGTTATGGGGAAGTTTTCCAGAAATGCAATAAATGCCTGTGGCGACGGCCTCGGACATTAACTAGATTATAGCTGGGCTTCTGAACAGCTGAAGTGAATAATGATGGACTTTGAGGCCCTCAAGATGTCTGTTACCATTTTATATCTAAGTCCTAGCATTAGAGTGTACTTGATTTTTTTTTTCTTACAGAAATTATTCTAAGGTAGATTAACCTCGCCAACAAATAATATCAATGATTTCAATAAAGAAATTGGTAAGTAATTGATTTTGGGGGGTTGGATACTTTTAAAGACACCAATCTCTTCTTCAAAGTTTGTAATTTTCTCTCTTAAAACCACCTTTTTGGGGAAAGGTGACCAGGTGTGTGTGTGTGTGTGTGTGTGTGTGTGAGAGAGAGAGAGAGAGAGAGAGAGAGAGAGAGAGAGAGAGAGAGAGATTGGAAGGAAATAAAGCAGATATTACCTTCAAAACTTGTGACAAAGTACATTACGGGCTACGTGGAATTGCCTTGTTTTGAATGTCATGTATGTAATGGGAAAGAATGTGTGTTCGGTCGGCAGTTTGGATTCACTTTGTTTATCACATTGCCCAACTTTCCTAGCCTTACTGATATGTTTGTCTATTTGATCTAGCAAATACTGAAGTCTCCTGCTATGGTATATTTGTCTATTATTCCTTATAGGTTTCTCAATATTGTGTAGATTTTAAGATGATATATCATTAGGTACATACAGATTTAAAGCTGTATTTTGCAGATGAATTCAATTTTTGATCATTATATAGCGAATCTCTTTTCCATTAGAAATCCTTTTTGCCTTTACGTCTTTTATGCCTGATAGTAACAGAGCAACTACAGCTTTCTTTTGGTTAGTATTAGAATGGGGTATCCTTTTCATTATTTTATTGTCAGTAAGATTTGGATTTCCCATGAGGACTCTAATCTCCATATGGTCTCTTCTAGACTCACAGGAAAGAATCCTTACTAGTATTTTCTACCTTGCGCCTGGCCTGGGAGCATCCTGCTGTGACACTGAGGTGCCCGGTCAGATGGACACCGATTCTCTGGTCCTCAGAGACAACCTGCCCCTGGTGGGCTTCACTTAGCATTAGGTCCTTAAGTTTGTTCATAAGAGGAAATCTAAATGAGACCCTGCTAAGTTGCTGCTTTGGGACGAATACGACTCAAGTTTCAAACCTACTTTCCTTTGTGTAAGGATCAACTCAGCAGAGAAGAAGGGGATCAGGACACTCATAGTGAGTGGGCTGGAGTTCCCTGAGAGCTTGGCCCCTGATGAAAGCACACCTGGGCCAGAGATGGCAGAGAAAGTTAGAGATGTAGCAGTTGTGCTATATTGAGTTGCGAAGCTAAACATTTTATTTTTGAAACTATTAGTAATCACAACAGCATGCTAGTGTAAGATGAAATTAGCTCTTATCTGTAATATAATGAAAATAAGTTAGAATATGCAGTAATAATTAAGATGATAATATGCTATTTCCCTGATTCATGATGTTCACAGTATCTGCACATGTTTGTCTTTAATTTCTCACTCCATACATTCATTTTTGCTCCTAATACTACATTGATAATTTTTATTATTTTTCTTAGCACTCCCCTAAATTGGATGTCCTGCAAAACATGGACGAATACGACTCAAGTTTCAAACCTACTTTCCTTTGTGTAACTCTGCCTTCAGTTATTGCTATCATTATATTTATGATGTATATAAACATGCCATTATTTGGGTATTTTATACTCATTCTGACAATCTCTTGAGCATTTGGTTATTTAGGAGTGATATCTTCTCTTTGTTCTTCCTATGTTTTAAAAAAATATCCATTCATATTTTTGGGTTTATTATTATTGTTCAATATTTATTTTCCCTACTTCTACTGTGTCTGTTATACACTTTATTTTATTCTTTACTTTAGCAGTTGCATTATAAATTACAAAATGCATAATTTACTTACTGGTGTACAAATTTAATCAATGCCATTATTCTTTTAGGAAAGGAGGAAAAGTTAAGACTAAATCCATTTATCCTCTCAAATTATTTTAGTTTATGTATTTTAATGTTATCTTTTAATGAATTATTAATTTTTAATAATTAAAGATCAAAATACCATTTTTCATAAAAAGGTATTTAATTTATCATTTTTTGTTTCATACAAACACCTTGTCTATATTTAAAAATGTATTGACAAGTGCTGGTGAGGATATGGAGAAAAAGGAACCCTGGAACACTGCTGGTGGGAATGCAGATGGTGCAGCCATTACGGAAAACAATGTGTAATTTTCTCAAAAAATTAAATATGGAACTGCCATTTGACCCAGTGATCTCATTTCGAGGAGTATATCCTAAGAAACCAGAAACACCAATCAGAAAGAATGAATGCAGCCCTATGTTCATAGCAGCACAACTTATAATAGCTAAGATCTGGAAACAGCCCAAGTGCCCATCAGCAGATGAGTGGATAAAAAAGCTGTGGTACATTTACACCATGGAATGCTATGCAGCTGTAAAAAAGAAGAATCTCTTACCCTTTGAGATAGCATGGAGGGACCTGGAGAGTATCATGCTAAGTGAAATAAGCCAGTCAGAGAAAGACAAGTATTACATGATCTTACTCATATGTGAAATCTAAGTAACAAAACAAACTGATGAACAAAGTGGATCCATCTGTCTTTGTATTTCAAATTGTTGAATTTCAGTTCAAATTGGTCCTTTTTTTAAAAAATCTACTAGGACATTAATTTTGTTGTTTGCTCCCTATAGGTATTTTTACTACTGCCTTTTATTTCTGAAAACATTCTAGACACTGTTGTTTGCTCATATTGTTGGATAACCCCACTGCTTATAGTTCTGGTGCTCTATTTGCTTGTTATTTCTGCTTATTTTTGCTCTATTTTTGTTTATGAGAAGTTTTGTTCCTTTGTGTGATGCTGGCTTTCTTTGGCAAATAATATGCAGAAGTCATTTGTGGCCTAGCGTGAGGTGAGGGTTCCTCAGAAGATTTTTCAGACGCCTAGGGCTCCCAGTCTAAAGTAAATCCACAATGTAATTTGATTTTGGGCTTTAAAGTCAGGGAGGCCCAACTTGTATTTATGATTTCTCAGGGATTCTACCAATTCTTTTTTCTTCCTAGGGCCAAAACAGCTGTCTTTACTGACACCTGGAATGAATTAAAGATATTTCCTTAGGAACTGGACAGAGGACCTGGTTGTGGGCAAGATCCCTGTGGGATGTCTATTAGTTTTCCAAGGAGAGAAAGGGGGCAGCACCATATAATGATAGGAAGTTCTTTGGAGAGGTCAGGGCAGGAGCTGTCATTTTAGCAAGGAAAGCAGACAGGTGGTTTTCCTCTTCTATAGTTAAAATTCACAGCCTCTAGTGTGATTTTTAAAAAAAGATAAGTTAGATCATGTAATTCCTTTGTGTGTCTCCCAAATGACTTCCTCTCAACCTTAGAGTAGAATCTAAATCTTTAGTGTAGCTTAGAAGACCTGACTTTTTTTTAACTCTCATCTTTATTGACCACATCTTAGTTTATTCTCCCAGTGATTAATTAAGCTAGAACTATTCTTGTCTTCTTTCTTTCTCTTTATAGCACAAACATTTATTCTTATCTCAGTACCTGTAGGTTCATTGTTTGCTCTTATTTTTCACTATGAACAGATTACTCTAGGATCTTTTTTGGGCCCTAAACACAGATATTCAGATGAACTGATTTGGGATCTGTCCTCAGCACTGATATATTTCATAGCTTCCCGGTTGATTATTTACACTTCACTCCTTATCTTTCAAAGGACTCAGCTCAAAAGTCATTTTCTATAATGTTGTCCCTTTTATTTTTCTCCACTTCATTTTCATACTTATCATTTTTATTCATGTATTTATTATTTATTGCTTTTATCTGCTAACAGAATATGAACCTCATGAAGGCATACTTTTTATTTAGTTTTTTTTTAAATATATTTTTATTGATTTCAGAGAGGGAGGAATAGGGAAAGAGAGATAGAAACATCAATGATGAGAGAGAATCATTGATTGGCTGCCTCCTGCATGCCCCCTACTGGGGATTTAGCCCACAACCCAGGCATGTGCCCTTAGCAGGAATGGAATCCGGGACCCATCAGTCCACAGGCAGATGCTCTATCCACTGAGCCCAACCAGCTAGGGCAGGTTTTTTGTTTATTTTTTGATGATTCTCCAGTATGTAAAATGGTGTCTAAGTAATAGTGGACTCTCAATTAATACTTAAGAAGAATGAGATTAATCTTTGCCTCAGAGGTCTCTGATATCTGACACATTTATAAAAGATTTTCTGCCTATGAAATGTATCAAGAATTATGATTGTAAAGATTACAATCTTAAAGTTTTAAATCTATAGATAAGAGAAATCATGATCTTGCTTTGGAGGACAATTAAGGCAGCATGAATTCCATTTTAAATGAGACTCAATTTTCTTAAAATAATTACTAAGAATATTTTGACTTAATTTTGTAACAATAAGAGGACTAAGATGAAGAGCAGGTAGTTTCCAAGGCCAATTATTGGGAAGCTTTATTTTTCCTTTTCCCTTCATTCTATATTATTTTCTCTAAAGGCAATGAGAACTGTACTACTTAATTTGTCACCTTTGAAAAAGAACATGAATACTAAGAATTAAGTACTACATGCATCTATGGTCATGTTTTAGTATTTGAATATCTCTGAGAGGTGGGATGAATTTTGAAGAATTCACATGAACAATAATGGCTATTTAAATTCAGTACTTTATACAAAGGCAAACTGACATGCAGGTGATTCCACCGACTAAATTATAGTATTCTGCAATTGGCTTACTAACCAGTCTTTCTTTTTACAGTTTCATATTTTGAAATATAAAAAGTCTCCCACTTAGTCACATAGAATCAAACATTAACTTTCTTCAAAAATTACCATTTTCATAACACATTTGTTCATTTTTTCTAGAATATATCCCATTTGTCTAACACCTTCTCTGGCTGAAATTCCTCACAATGAATAGAGAATTCAAGTTATTTTTTCAGAAAAAAATTATAAACTTTTGCCCAATGTCTAGTATCATCTGTTTCTCCAGCCCCCAATTACAATCCCATTTATTTGTTTTCAATTGGCTTACATATCAAGATAATCACTATTATTGCATCAAGAAGACAAGCATTCAATTTCAAACTATCTACTACCTACACTAAAAATTTACAACTAGATGCAATTTCTGATTCAAGTATTTTCTGAGTAATAGATGAATTATACTCCTGGCGCTAAAATGCAAAAAGCTTTACAGGTGGTTCATTGGCTTGGATTATTCATTACTATATGGACTGTATGTTCCCCCTCCCCCCCCCCAAAAAAAAATGTATATGTTGAAACCCTAATACACAATGGAATGGTATTAAGTATTGGGACATTTGAGGGGTAATTCGATTTAGCCGAGGTCAAGAGGGTGGAACACCCATGTTGGGATTAGTGTCCTTATGAGAAGAGGAAGAGACTAGAGTTTTCTCTCTCAGCCATGTGAGGGAGAAGATATGGCTGTCTACAAGCTCTGAAGTGGGCTTTCCCCAGACACAAGTTTCTTTCTTTTTTTTTTTAAATATATTTTTATTGATTCTTTACAGAGAGGAAGGGAGAGAGATAGATAGTCAGAAACATCGATGGGAGAGAAACATCGACCAGCTGCCTCCTGCACACCTCCCACGGGGGATGTGCCCGCAACCCAGGTACATGCCCTTGACCGGAATCGAACCCGGGACCCCTCAGTCCGCAGGCCGACGCTCCATCCACTGAGCCAAACCGGTTCTGGCACCAGACACAAGTTTCACTGGTGTTTTGATCTTGGGCTTCCCAGCCTCTAATGCAACTATGAGAAATAAATGTTTGTTATTTAAGCAATGCAAGTTTATGATATTTTTGTTATGGCAGTCTGAAATAAGACAATATAGTACATAATAAATTTTAGGAAACTTCTGATATCTAACTAATATTTGTAAAAGAAGATGCTGGTTTGCATGAAGATGTGAAACAGAGAAATTGGAGAATATTTTAAAGTGGAATTTTCAGGAATTTTTAGGTGTATAAAATGGCACGACAAATTTCAGAGTTTCAATGTGGAGAAAAGCTAATTAAGGAGCCCTTTGAATACATTCTTCTCTTTTCCTTTAATCTTTACATTTTGTTTCATTGGCTAGATTCCATTCTCACAGCATTCTGGCACGGCTTATATGATAAACCTCAAAAGGAAAAGTTTTACCTTCAAACTCTAGTAATAAATTCAAGGGTTTATTCACATATCTCAATATATTCTATAAAGGTTCTATACTTGCCATATCTATAGTCTCTCTTTCTTAATAACTGGACAATACTGGTGTTTCAATAAATATGTTTGTTTTAAAATGGGCCATGCCTAAGTGTACTCAATGATTTTAGGGCATTATTTTTTTTTGTAAAATAGTGCTTAATTTGGTGTTATTTCCATTGCTTTTTAATTTTCTACATATCTTTAGCATTTGCCTTCAGTTTTCAGTTGTTTTTATGAAATGTGAAGTTAAGATGAGCTAAGTCACTCAGCCACTTGGGATCAACATTGATTTCCCTGCCTTCCTGCTAATTGCACCAGGGCTATCCCATGTCTCCTTTCTTTCTCCTCTGAAATGTCTCAAGTAGTTCTTATCTCTAACTTGTTTTAATTGTAATGTATTCCACTTTGTAGATATGTCAATCTTTTCCCTTAAAGCAGTAGAATAAACGCTCGATTTTCGGGACCTTGATTTAATAGACTTTGGATTTAAGGAACAAAATTTCCAGTCCTTATTTCATATGTGAAAATTAATACTTTATTAATTTTAAAATGCTTTTAATCAAGATGGGCTTATCATTAAATTAACAGGATATTTTTGTTATTAATTCTCTCTTTCTTTTAACAAATTTTAGCAAATAAGCCATAGGCTATCTGTTGGGAAAAAAACACTAGTAATTTCACCAACATAAATATTACATAATAATTATAGTCTAGATATTTAAATACAAGAAGCTTGTAATCAATGTTCAACAAATGGTTAATACGTTATCGCACTTGGGGTAATTGGTTCTGTTGTCAAGTGCCTGACTTTCTTTGTTAACCCTAACCCCAAGGTATTTTTCCCCCAATTGCTTTTGAGAGAGAGTGGAAGGGAGGGAAGGAAAGGGGGAACTGAGAGAGACGGAGTCAGAGACAGAGAGATCAATTAGTTGCCTCCAGCACATCCAGATCAGGGCTGGGGATCAAATTTGTAGCCCAGTTATGAGCCTTGACTGGGAATTGAATCTGTGATCCTTCAGTGCGTGGGCCAACACTCCAACCACTGAACCACACTGGACAGGGCGCGTATGGTGATTTTCTGCAGTAGTTTTAACATGTGCAGGCTGATGGTCCTACCTGTGCTAAGCCATGCCCCAGCCGTGGGCATTCGTTTACTCGTGGTGAATGCACACATTTACTAGACCTATTTAGTATAAATTTAAAATTACAGTAATACATATAGAAAACTTTTATGTAAAATTACACTGTTCATACATACTTAATTTTAATTACATAAATGTGTCTATGTAAGTAAAAACAGGTAAACTAACTAATTTGTCAGTTTTTTAACGCATGCATTTGGAAAATCTACTTTATTGTATAATGGACACCCCCTAGACCACATTACTCCATTATATTGAGGTTTTACTCTACCTGATACAACAAAATCTTACTGCTTTTCTCTTGTTCTAATTAAAGTGTATATCTTTCCTTATTTGAGAAACATTGGGGTGTATCATTGAATATTTTTTTCTATTTTGTATTATTCTATGAGGGTAGTACTATGCTGTGACTTAACTAAAATTAAATCAATTTACCTCTAAGCAGAGTTAACTCAATTATATATAACTGGCCTCAGTAAGTAGTATTTTTCCTTTGATGTATTTCACTTTCTTGAAAGCTGGAAGTTTTTTGTGTGTCTAATTATATCAGGAGTGAAGAGAAATTAGTGAAAAAATTCAAGTAAAATGAATAAACTGAAGGATTATTCTGACCATTTCCCTTAAGATACAAAAATAAAGGTGTCATTGTCTATCAACTGGGTTAAGATGCCACATTAGAAAAGTGTGTCCAGATTACTAAACAAATAATTATTAACCAAATTATGTAGAGAAATAATATTTTTACAGAGCTGTTAATTATGATGATACACTGTAATATTAGTTGTTTTCTGCCATTTTAGATCTTGTCTAATAATTTTAGATGAATATATACTTATAAATATTTGTAAATTTCATTTTTTTTTAATTATTCATTTCATCACTTCCAGAATAAGAAGTTAGTATTTTGTCTTTTGTAATTAATAAGTGTCTCATGGGGAGATATTTTGAGACTACATAAATAACTTGTTTCTCCTAAATTATATTATTTATTCTTCCATAAATTAATTATTTTTGTGATAGCTGCCAAGAGTAATTTTCAACTTCTATCATTAATTTACATCTTGTAGTTTTATTCTATTAAAAAGAAGAACTCACCCCTCTTCCTTATTTATTTACTAGAGGCTGGTGCATGGATTCATGCACCGGTGGGGTCCCTCGGCCTGGCCTGTGCCCTCTCACAACCCAGGACTCCTTGGGGGATGTTGGACTGCTGGTTTCAGCCCAATCTCCGGAGTCAGGCCGAGGGGACCCCACTGGTGCATGAATCCATGCACCAGGCCACTAGTATGCATATATGATCTTTGGTTAATCTCTTCCCGCCCACCCTCCCCTTTTCCCTCTGAGATTCATCAGTCTGTTCCATGTTTCCATGCCTGTGCATTAAGCATCTGCCTCCGGTGGTCAGTGCGCATCATAGCTACTGGTTGAATGACCAGATAGTCGAACAGTAGCTTAGGCTTTTATATATATAGATTTGTCAGCATAGACCAGGGGTGGGCAAACTTTTTGACTCGAGGGCCACAATGGGTTCTTAAACTGGACCGGAGGGCCAGAACAAAAGCATGGATGGAGTGTTGTGTGAACTAATATAAATTCAAAGTAAACATCATTACATAAAAGGGTACGGTCTTTTTTTTTTTTTTAGTTTTATTCATTTCAAACGGGCCGAATCCAGCCCGTGGGCCATAGTTTTCCCACGGCTGACATAGACTCATTGATTTTAATTTTATTTGAATGGTTATAATCCATTATTATCATCAATATAGGACAAATATATATCATTTGCCTCCATATACATTGTCTAGGAAAGACATAGCATCGTTTCTGTAATATTCCTGCCAAAAATGTAATCATGGGGAAACATCAGACAAATAAAACCTGACAGATATTCTACAAAATAAATAATCTCTTCTCTCCAGAAATATCAAGGTCATTAAATATAAAGCAAATTAAAATATATTAAAGAAACATAATAATAAATTTGACATGCAATACTGACTTGCTTTCAAGAACATTAGTAGGAAAATTGGCCAACTCAAATATAACCCATAGAGTAGATTCTGAAATACATTAATATTAATTTCCACTTTTGATCATTGTATTGTAGAAATGTTAGAAAATGTCCTTAGGAAAGGACTATTAACAAGAGAATGTTATTAGGAAATATGTCCTGGAGTATTTGAGTCGAGGGTCAATGGGCATTTATGTATGTGATTTACTCTCAAATAGTTCAGAAAATTGTGTGAGATATGTGTGTGTATATGTCAGTGGATGTATATGTATATAAACACACATACACATACACACAAAGAGAGTGAGAAGCAAAGTTGGTAAAATGTTAACATTAGGAGAAATTGGGTGAAGGATGTTAAAAATTGTTTGTACTACATTTACAGATTTTCTCTAATTCTGACTTATTATTTAAGTTTAAAACCCAAGTTTAGCCCTGGCTGGTTGCTCAGTTGGTTGGAGCTTTCTCTATTACACTAAAAAGTTGTGGGTTTAATTCCCAGTCAGGGCACATACCCAGGTTGTAAGTTTGGTCCCCAGTTGGAGGACATAAGGGAGGCAACTGATGAATGTTTCTCTCACATATCAATGTTTTTCTCACGCATCAATGTCTCTCTCTCTCTCTCTCTCTCTCTCTCTCAATAATTCAATTAAAAAAACATATCTTCGAGTGAGTATTAAAAAAAAGTTTATATCAGGCTGATTCAGGAATACACGTTTCCTCTTATTTTTCATCAGGAAATATTGAACAGAAAAAAATACATTAAGCCTAATTTTTTGTTAAGGCCTTTTCCTCTTTCTACTATCCCATTTCTTAAAATCCTTTGTAGGCACTTCTTACATTCTAGCTTCTTCAGTAATCCTTCCTTCACTTATCTTCAGACATAATGATTTGTTCTTTGCTCTGAATTTTATCACACAGTCATTACCAAACAACCTATCACTCAAAAATGCAATGCTTTTTATTTATCCTATATTATTTTTCTTAAAGATAATGCTCTTACCATCTAACCAGAGGTACTGATTCAACTAACTAATTCAAGGATGTATCTTCAACTTTTCCCTCTCTCCACAGCTTCTTGCAATTTCAATTCTATAGTAAGGAGCTAATTAGTTCTTCTATATTTAATTTAAAAGGGTTTGATTAGAAGATAGACCTAAGCACTAAAGATGGAAAAATGAAATGATGGTTGTTGGCTATACAGATCGTTTCCTTCTCTGACTGCTGGTTGGGCTAACCTAGTAATTTTGATGAGACCTAACGCACTATGACAACGGAATGTCGATTTGGAAAAACTTGTGGGTACAGTATTATGATTTCCTCCATGTCAGTACTGGCATGCTGTGTTTGTCAGTTATTGTCTTAATTACTTATTTCAAACAAAAACTTTATTACAGGGCTATACAAACAAGCCCAAGAAAATATTTTAAAATCTACTTTGAATGAATTTAGCTATGAAAAATAAATGCCTTTTATTCTGTGATTTGAGGCAAAGATTGCAATTCAAAGGCCTACTAGAGAAGCAAATAACATTAATTCAATTTGTCTTAAGGTTGCTTTAAATACATTTTTTTAAATCCTCACCTGAGGATATTTTTCCATTGATTTTTTTTTAGAGAGAGAGTGGAAGGGAGGGGGAGAGACAGAGAGGGAAACATCGATGTGAGAGAAACACATCGATTCATTGCCTCCAGCACGATCAGACTAGGGCTGGGGATTGAGCCTGCAACCAAGGGGGATCGATTCCCTTGACCGAAATCAAACCCGGGACCCTTCAGTCCATGGGCCAATGCTCTAACCACTGAGACACTGGCCAGGGTTAAATGCATTTTAATGGGTGGAGCAAGGTAACAGCATAGGGATATCAGAACCAGGGAGGAGACAGGAATAGAACAGAAAATCAGGACTGCAAAGGATAATACAGTTTTTACGTAAATGCTGCCTTCATCTAATTTTGAGGCCCTGGCTAGAGGCTGTCAGTTTCTCTTCCAATTAAATCCACATCCCAACCACTCTCCTTCTAGGGCTCTGTCACTTAGAGCCACTTATCCACCCTGGGCCAGGTCACAGATAACCAGGGGCAGCTAATGTTAAACCTGTTTACCCTGCCTTGCAGGTTGCTTCATGAGATACAATGAAGACTCTTGCTCACAATTGCCCCCTCTCCCTCTGCCTTAAGACCCACCCCAGTGATTTCTTGTGTCCCCCGCCCCCCATGGTATTCCATATACTTCCTTTCTTGAGATCTGTGAGTATAATAAACTAAGTTTTCACTGGCATCATCCCCTGACCTGTTGGCCTTACCATACCTAACAATAACATTTTTATAACAAAAGTGGAAGTTTCTGTCCTTATAGACTACAAAATAGGCTGGCATACATAAAGTAGTATTTTATTTTATTGTTATTTATGCTAGGATGAAACTATATGCAGAATACTTGGGAAGGACACTGAAGAGGAACAGTCCATTTATTTAACTAGGGATTTATCAGTTATCTATTGTTGCATAGTCACCTCGAACTCTCATGACTTAAAACAACAATTTATTTAGCTTATGATACCCCGTTTAGTCTGGGTGGTCCTCTTGGTCTGAGCCAAAGCTGATTACAGCCAACTTGATCATTAGTCTGCAGTAAACTGGTAGCAGAAACTGGTGGGCTAGTTGGTGAATGAATGATCTAGGATAGTCTCACTCACATATCCGGTCACTAGACTGTCAGGACAGTGAGGGTGGCTGGTCTATGTGTTGTTAATCATTGAGCAGTCTAATTATTGTTGTATTTGATACCATTGTAAATACCTGGTTATTATTTAATAGGAAAAGAGTGAAAGGGGAGACAGAAAGATGCAGGCATGCCATCTACAGAGCTCTGTCCAACAGCTGCATTTAACTTTCTCCATCTATTCCCCGCTGGTTGGTGGGGGAAGGGACTAGACAAAGGCAATTTGAGGCATGCCCAGTAAGGTCTGAGGGATACAGAGGCTAATGCCCATCAATCACAGGTAGGACCAGGATGGGTGTGGCCACTGCAAGCCTGGGAAATCTACATATATAAACTTCCCAACAAAGAAGCCACTCTCAGTCAGCCAGAGACAGATAAATATCACATGATCTCACCCATGTGTGGGATGTAATGAACAACATAAACTCATGAACAAAAACAGATCCAGAGACAGAGAAGCATCGATCAGGCCTTCAAACCCCAGAGGGAAAGACAGGGGAAGATGGGATAAGGGGAGAGAGATCAACCAAAGGACTTGTATGCATGCATATAAGCCTAACCAATGGACACAGACACCAGAGGGGTGAGGGCACAAGCAGGGGTGGAGGGGGCAATGGCGGGGGATAAGGACACATATGTAATACCTTAATAAAGAAAAAAAAAGAAACAAAAACCAAAAAACACTCTTGGCTGGAGGGCGCCTGGCCCCTGTGACTCCTGTGGCAGGAGCGCTCTCCCCTCTGCCTGCATGGACTGATGCACTTTAATCTGGCCTGAATGCTAAATTACACCCGCTTACAACAAGGAACGGGAACTCTGGACACTGGCCCTGTTTCTGACTCTGCTGAACTCCCAGCTGCACCTTTCCCAGGACTGGCTTAAGGGGCAGGGGACATTGGAACCCGAGAAACGTAACTTTACACAAATGAAGTCTTCTCCCACATCCCCTCCTCCTGTGGGGGCTTCTGAAAATGCTTCTTTCAGCAGCGTCCCATGAACCTCGCCCACCCCCCCGCCCCCCTTCCAAATGACAAGGGAATTTCATCCACCAGCAACATTTTCACATAGCAGTGTTTCCAGGAGCTGAAAGAGAGGAATCCACAGTTACCATGGTCCGGAATTTGCACAGTATCACTGTTTTGCATCCTTTGGTCAAACCATGGATTCAGGGAATAGGGAAATAGACTCCATCTCTTAATGGTCACAAAGTCTTGGAACCATTTTTACAGTTTACTGCGGGGGGAAGGGGCATAAGAATAAAAGCTTCTTGGAGAACCTTGAGCGGCTCTTGAAAGGAGAGTCTATTAGATTTTGATCATGAAAAGAGGGGAGTATTACATTATAAAAATAATTGTTACTACATTGAAGATATTTACAAATTACAAAGAAAAGAGAGTCATGTTCAAAGTAGTTTGTTTTATTTAAGTTAACATTTGCTTATGCACATCTGAGTCTCTCTTAGGTCCTGGCTTGATGTGCGATGTGCAATATACCTAAAGAGAGAAAGAGGAAAAATATCCAACATTAAAAAAACCCCACAAAAAAAAATTGCCAAAAAACAAATGCCATGAAAGAAAAGAAAAAGAAATTGAAGCAGGCCGTGCTTCTCGCCATTTTGAATTTTCTAGTCATAATCCTGTTGTCTTCAATAGTGACGCAGTTATCCTCATTAAATAATTGCCGCTTTGGAAGACATTGTCAGTTTCTTACAACACTAAACACACTCCTACTCTATTACCCATATGATTGAAAACTTACATCTACACCAAAAAAAAAATGTGCCCATAAATGTTTATCACAGTTTTATTCACAACTGATCAAACTTGGAAGCAAACCAGAAGGCCTTTAATAGGTGACTGGAAAGAAACATAAACTGTGATGCATGCACACAAATGGAATGTCATTCAGAAATAAAAATAAATGATCCATCAAGTCATGAAAGACTTGGAGGAAATGTAAATGCATCTTGTGAAGGAACCGATCTGAAAAGCCTATGTACTGCATGATTCCAATTCAGTGACATTCTTAAAACAAAACAAACAAACAAACAAACAAACAAAACAATGGAGACTAAAAAAGATCAGTGGTTGCAGGAGTTGGGTCGGGGGAAGGGGGGTGTTTGGGGGGTCAGGTACCAAAAACATGCATACATTAGGGTTCCATTTCTAAAACAGGCAAAACTAGTGTTTGTTATTGTCTTTGGAGCTGTTGTCATTAGAGGGGTCATAAGAGAGTCTTCCAAGGCTCAAGTGGATTACATCTGCTCACATGGGCATATTTACTTAGAGAAAAATTCACGGAGCTAGACTTACAGTGGTGTCAACTCCTGTGGATGCTCTAATTGTTCTGCACAGTGTTTTATGCTTTGGAAGGAGCCTCAAAAGATTGATTCAAACTTTACATGCAGTTGCCTAAATTAATTTTAAGTACCAGCTAATATTATTGCATATATACTGCATGGTGCCTTAGCAGGTTTATCCCATCTAAATCTAATGACAGTCCCATGCGGTGGATATTACCCTAATTTTATGGAGAGGTCAAATTAACTAAAACATAAATGACACAATTCATGAGTTACAAAAGCAGAATATACTAGTGCAGTGGTCTGCAAACCATGCTCGCGAGCCACATGTTTCTCTTTGGCCCCTTGAGTGTGGCTCTTCCACAAAATACCACGTGCGGGTGCGCATGTACAGTGTGATTGAAACTTCATGGCCCATGTGTAGAAGTCGGTTTTCGGAAAGGAGATAGACGAAACAAGTATACAAGACGAGTGTGGATGGGAGAGTTAGAAGGGGTCGACCTCAGTGAACATACCTCAATCAGATTGAGGACGTTTTTAGCAAAGGCCAGCTTAGGAGTACCCTAATTAAGTTAATAACAATCTACCTACCTATATAGTCTAAGTTTAAAAAATTTGGCTCTCAAAAGAAATTTCAGTCGTTGTACTGTTGATATTTGGCTCTGTTGACTAATGAGTTTGCCGACCACTGTTCTAGTGTACACTGCATCACTTCCCGAATAAAACTTTGCCAATTATTTTCAAGAAAACAACACTAGTTTGCAGTTGCTATGCCAAAAAGTATAAGATTGGTACTTCCTGATGCAAATGTACGATAGCTGTGAGAGTCCTTGCCAGCTGGCCCTTTGATTCAGAAGGGAACAAGCAGACACGAGGCCTGCCCACATGGAATTCTCAGTGTTGTAGAGAACACAGGCATTGCGTGTGGTAAGACAAATATAGATGCTATATTCCTAACTCTCTCTGTCACCAAATAGTTTATTGACATTAGAGAGAGCAGCATCTAAAATTATTGAAAGTGGGTGTTTTGTGAATAGACCCACAATTTTTCTATGAACTAACAGTCTCATTTCATAAGTTATAATGAGAGATATGCATGGTTGAGATAACAAAGTCCTATCAGTCATTTTATAAAATCATAAAAGTATGCTTTGCCTGATTACTATCATTAGCATAAATCAATGTACCGTGCCTATTATCTATAGAGGAAGTCTTTTCATATCATTTAACTCCAATGTAAAAAATAATATTATATTTGCTTTCACGTTGGATTTTTGGTCCTCCAAAGTGAAAGAAAAGAGTTGAACTCATATAATAACCTTATTGCCACCAAAAAACGCTTGGTATAAAGTAAATTTAAAATGATGCAATCAGACCTGGTCGTATGCCTCAGTTGGTGGAGCATCATCTGGTACAGCAAAAGGTTGTGGGTTCTATTCCTGGTCAGGGCACATGCCTAGGTTGTGGGTTCAATCCCCAGTCTGGGCATACAGTAGACAACCAATTGATGTTTCTCTCTCACATTGATGTTTATCACTCTCCCTCTTCCTCTCTCTCTAAAAATCAATACTAAACATATTTATTAAAAGAAATAAATAAGGTAAAATAAAATAATGTAATCATTGCCATCTCATCACGAATTTGTGTACATTGTGACATTTTAGTAGACATGTACTCAGGGGGGAAATCTGGCTAGTTAGGATCTTTACATCTTTTTTTGAAGAACTTACTTAATCGTCAATATTCATATAAAAACTATGTTATTGTCATATAAAGACGATATCTATCCAGGAGCTTTGCTGAAGCTTTAAAGTGTTTACAGAGAATTAAGCTCTTAAGGGTGGATGGCTTATGAACAGTATAATCAGCATTTCAGACATGGTGATACTCAAAGCCCTATTTTATGACTTATTTATTGAAAAACTACTGTACACTAGGTACAAAACAGACCAAGATCTCTGACCTTAAAGAACTTATTTTGAAATGGGGGAAGGGAGTGGGCCATCAATGTACAACCAAAGCAATTGAAATGTAAAATTTGCATATCTCAGTAGGTGCTAAGTGCAATATAAAATTAGAAAACATAGACGAGGGCTGAGGGAATTACAAGTGCTGAGAGCAAGAGTTTTTGTTAAAATAGGATGCCAAGGTCAATGTCATTTAGGAAGTGAGATTTGATTAAGGAAAGTGAGGTACAAAGCCAAGCAAATATTTGAGGAAGTTAGTTGTATTCCAGCCAGGAGAAATATTCAGAACAAATGTTCTAAGAGCCTCACATTTAAGCCAAGTGCAAGAAGGTCAGTGTGGCAGGGTCAGAAAGAACAAGGAGAAAGTGGTAAGGGATGAAATAAAATCAAAATCACGTGAGGAGTGGCAGATGTTAGCATAAGGTTGACTTGCTCATGAGCACTCGTCAATTATATAAAAAGTTCAGGATTTAAAAAGGTGTTGCGAGCAAAACCAGTTGTGCATGTAACCAAATTATAAATATGCAATGAATCATGTTGGAACTTAATACAGTTTTAACAAATACACAGTTTAGCCAAATGTTGAATGGCAGGCGTTAAAATCAATGTTTATCAGAAGATAAATGTCATCATTGTAGAATGAAGATAACAAAATAACCTAGAATTTTAATAGCATTTTAATGTAGTGTTACAATTATGTTACTTTAAATGTCATAGGCTATTTATAAAAGTTCAGCATCACACTGCAGGCATAGTAATTTATCGACACTCTCTGTAGTTGTTTTGCTGATGTCTTCACTCTGCTTCTTCTTTGCACAGCTAGGTATACGTTCACCTTTGCCTAAGCCACCTGGACGAGGAAGATCTTTTGGGCTAGATGTATCAGAATGTGTTTCTGATGATGGTGAGGCTCCGCCTATCCTCTCTAGTTGAAGATTGCCATGCTGAAGATGAGTGCAATGCGAAAGATGGTTTTATCAAAGCAGTCATGCAAACCAAAGCATTGATACTACAGGGAGAAGACACTAGAAGCAGATTTGAGATATTTTTCTCAATTCTATTTCTATTTCCAATAATATTGCACGCATTTGTTGCTTTATATAGTCAAATAAGGAAAAAAAGTTTATCCTTGAATCTTAAATGCAAAAATGTGGCAATGGAACAATATAATTGGCTTTCAGGGTAAAGAAAATCTGTTTTGAATTCCCAGAAGTATCTTAGCTTTCATGCTTGTGTACCAATTTCATTGTGCTCAATAAAGTATGTTCTTTATATCAGAGATCATAGAGAAATTGATGCTATCTCCGGAAATGCCAGTTTAGTTATTTCTCCATCAGGTTTCAGCAAGCAAACTAATCTTTTGTTAGCCAGTCCTGCTACATGCTATATTATAATCTATAAGATAGATCTTAACGTTTTCTTTTATTCAAACAGCCCCTTTAATATGCAGTATGTCTTTTCCTATTTTAAAGGTCTTATATCTTATATGAACTTCCTGAATAGAAACAAGAGATTGTAAAACCTCTTATATGTCATGTAGCTTGCCTCTGACGGAAGGTAAATGATGAAGGTCATCTATTGTCGGCTTATTGCCAAGGATTGTATTACATTATGTCCTGTTTATATGTACTTCATAAAATATTTCTAGCCTTTAACATGCATGATTAGGTGGGGGTATGGCATGCGAGTGAAGAACTAATTATAGTCACAGTAGTATTGAGAACAAAAGCCTTTAATAGCTTTCTTCCCCATTTGTTTGATACCAAACATGGCCCTGTCACTCCTTTTGACCAATTCAATGTTTATAAATTACTAGGGGAACATCTGGGGGCGGGGGAATTGGGAGCTATCACACTGTACTTTTTTCCATTCATCTTGATGATGTCATATCCCAGGTTTGGAATAGACTTTTCACCTATATCCCCAAATTGTGTAAATACAAGATTGGGCAAAAGTAGGTTTATAGTTGTTCATATGGGAAATAATAATTAATGAATGATAATACAAGAATAAACTCTGTGTTTTGCACACTCACAACTATATACCCACTTTTGCCCAACCCTGTATAGGAAGCAGAGCCCCTAGTAGACCTATAGGCTACAGGCACAAGCCATATGCTGATGGAAAAATGATATCTATTATGAGCAAGGAATAAACTTTTGTAAGACTTTGGTTTGTATTATAATATTTTTACTTATTACTACAGTACAACCTAGCAAAAGCTAACATAAAACAAGTGGAGTTACATTGAAAGAAAATAAAAATTTAAATTATATAGCACTGGCTTTGGAAGCAGAGGCTAATGGAGAGGAATCTGTTAGCAGTGACTAGGAAACAAATGATAAAATGGCAATTCATATTGATTTGTAGTAAACCATTTTTTTTTGCCTGAAAGTATTGGGATGATACTTTCTGTACCTATGAAGTCATAGTTTTAATCAATAAGGAAACAGATTATTATGGTGTGTCTTGGTTGAATTGTCTGTTGTATACAGGAATGAGAGAGAAGGAGATTCAATAAGAATTAGGCAAGTAACTATTTTATAAATGATAATGAAAAGCTATATAGAGAAACCAAACATTCTTGGATTTTCAGAGTTGTACGATGCAACTAGTTTTCATATTTTATCATTAAAAAATAATAATGATAAACAATTTTTATTAAAAACTTAATTGAAGTAAAGCTTCAATGCCAACAATAACCTATAGTGGCCTGGCTTTCAAATCCTGGTTAAATTGGCTCAGTGAAATATATTTTCTTCTGTTAGGAGGCCAAATTTATTCAAGGAAAAATTAAGGGCTTTTATTTCTCAAAGAAGTTTGACAAACGCAAGTTATCTGAAAATAATTACAGAGGGAGAGGCAGTTCTCAAAAATAATTGTGTGTGAAACTGGCCACTCATGGAGCTAACTTTTTAAAACAGATGTGGAACGTACAATGTTTTGGGGAGAAAGTCACTGCTAAGAGTTAGTAGGCTGGGTTTTGGAGACTTGGATTTATCCTTAAGCCTACAACTATATATTGACAAGAAATAAGTACAGAATCCTGCTGCTAATCCTATATAATAAAAGCCTAATATGCTGTATCCGGTCGTCCATTCAACCAATCAAAGCATAATATGCTAATGATATGGTAAGGTCACTCAACTGCTTGCTATGACATGCACTGACCACCAGGAGGCAGACACTCTGACCAGTAGGTTAGCTTGCTACTGGGCTCTGGCCGATTGGGACTAAGCAAGATGGGCCAGACATGCCCTGGAGCCGTCCCACGGTTCCTCTCCAGCTGGCCAACCTCCTGTGTCCCTCCCCGGCCCAGATCGTGCACTGGTGGGGTCCCTCGGCCTGGCCTGCGCCCTCTCGCAATCTGGGACTCTTTGGGGGATGTTGGAGAGCTGGTTTTGGCCTCTAGTTTCCCATAAAAGAATGTTTTCCATTTCTCTCTTCATATTTGGCCAAGGAGACAAAAAAAAAAAGAATACTCTCTCAGAAGGATGAGCCAAGAACCATGGTGAACAGTCAACAATAGAGCACATTAAGCATGACATTCAATTGTCTTCTAGCTTCTCTTGTTCCCCTTTAAAAGTCAGCCTGTTTATTGATTGATTGCTTTGACCACAATGTCTCTTTTTTTCAAGTTTCTTTCAAGACTTGTTTTTAGTATTTTAGCAGATTTTTCATGATGTGCCTAGTTGGCTTTTAATTATTCTATTTGGAATCTGTGGAGCTTCTTGAGGAGCTTGATATGTTTCATCAATTTTTCTAAATTCGCAGCCAGTATTTTTTCAGATACCAATTATGCCAATTCTCTCTTTTCCTATACTTTGGGATTCCTGTTTCATGTATGTGAGACATTTTCAGAAGGCTTCATATGTCTCAAGTAATGATATATTTTTCTTGAATTTATAGACTTATTCTATTGACATTATTCAGTTTACTAATTCTGTCTTCTATATTATGTAAATTACTTCTCTACTATGCCATATAATTCCACAATTTTTTCATCCTGTAGTTTTCTAATTGGCAAACCAAATAGCTAAGCCATTATCAATAGCCTACGAGTGTGAGTTTTACCCATGTCAGCTCTTGGTTCTACACAGTTTTCTCTATTTTTCTAAACTGTAAATGAAGAAAGATTAAGTATTTGGGTGGGTCAGGAGTTAAATTATATCATGGCTGGCTGCCTGTTTTTGTAAATAAAGTTTTATTGGAACACAAACACAGACATTTATGCATTGCCTTTGGTTGCTTTTGTGCAACATCAGTATTACGTACTTGCTATAGAGATCACATGGTCTTTACCCCTAAAATATTCACTATCTAGCCTTTAAGAACACTTTGCAGATTCTTATTCAATGGACCTTTGGCTTTGCCTTTGGTGGTAGAATGGAAGATAAAGTTTCCATTTTGGGGAAAATGGAGGTATCTGGGACCAAGGTGACTACATTCTTGAGTATACTATTTCTTTGTGACAATGAAAAATTTTTGAGCCTTTCTCACCTTGTTAGTCATTGAATCTGAATGGTCCCACCAACAAATGGGAACTCAAGGCTAGAGTTTTGCAATTCCTCCATGGGTCAGGTGTGCAATTTTGATAAGTGTTCAGTATTAAACTAATTGCTGCTTTTCCAAATGAGGGTGCCTGGTAGCTCTATCAGGGAAGTCACAAGTCCAAATCCCTACAGAGTGTCTTCAGGTGGAAGATATATTCCACTGGAAGCTCTAACTGGTAAAATCATCAATCACAGAATTTGTATGGTCTCTAATATGCAAAGAATTCAATGGGCTCTGTGTTTTCTTTTTGTGTGTGTGTGATAAAGGACCTAAGAGATAGCAGTTTTTCTCTGACTGCTGATATGTGAATCCATGAAAAAAAAACTCTTGAAATTTGTTGGGGCTTATTAGTACACTTGATGGGGGTGTGACAACACCAGACATCACTTGGGTTGCCTGTCCCAAGGGTTCTACATTTTGATGTTAGCCTGGACTCAGCTTTTAGTAATTTATTAAAAATTTTAGTTGATTTCGTATTATTCACTTCTTACTTGTCTCTGTCGTCTTTGGCCCATCTCTCCTTGATGGTGTCTGTTTTCCCTTAGATTTCATGTAGTTTCAGTGTGACCTAAGCTTTCTCATGTGTTCAGGAAAAGTTATGGTAGTGTGCATTATCTGACTTGGCATTTTATTTAGCTTTTCTGTGACATTCTTTCCAATTTCTATATCTTAAGCAGAAGCTGGGCATTCATAAGATAGTTTTGATTGAAATACAAATAATTATTTGAAATTTATGTATGAATTTATTAATGAGGCAAATCTGTTATAGGCATACATCTATCAGTTATCATAACAATCAAATGAGATCATTTTGTGAAACTCAATAATACAAGATAGAGGATGGGGTGGGAATTAAATTGATATTTATGATCCTTTCAAACCTAAGAGCTAATATATAAAATGTTTAAATATTTCTTGACAATGAACCAGGAACATTTAAATAAACTGTACCAAATTCAATTGATTGACAAATTCTAGTTTTTTAATCTTTATTTCCTAGAAATAAAGAGGACATTTTCTCCTATTCCATTTCCATGTATACTTTACCTTTATGTTTTATTTTCACCTATATCTGTAATTTGGTTTTACAGTTTCTGTTTTGCTGACACTTACTAGTAATTTAGTAAAAGGTTGGTGCCAAAGAATAAGACTATATCAAAGTTAATTGAATATGAATAGGGAGCTACCGTGCAGGTAAAAAAGAAAAGTGATGTATTAATCAGTATACTTGGTAGGGCAATGTGAACCAAAGGGGTTGAAGAAAAAATAGATAGAACATTATTATTCCATTATGCCCCTATTCCTTCTCTTAGATTCACTGTCTTTAGGCCCTTATTACTGAGAAAAGGTGGGAGTAATCCTATTCCTATATGAACGTTGATATTTTAGATTCTAAAATTAATGAAGACACCTTGAAATTTATTTATTACAAAAGTCATATTGGGTCAACTCTAATAATTTGTAATGTTCAGCTGTTGCTTCATTGCCCAATACTTCAGTTATTTTAATAGTTTATCAATCATGTTACTTCACAAAATCATTACTCACTGTGGTGATACAGATAGCTAGTGCATCATTAATATTCATACCAAAGAGGGGTGAGCACATGACCCTATAAATCATTTCCTCAAATATTTTGCTCACTTCTTTGCACTAGATTCATGGAAAATTATTTTCAGGAATATGCATGTCCATTGGAATCATCTGGGGAAATTAAAGTTGACTTTAATACAGCAGTGTATTTGATACCTTCTTAATCTCTTTACATTAAGTGATTGCATGCCATCTAGGTTAATATTTATTGATGTTGTACTTATTCAAATACCAACGTCTCTGAAAAACGTTATAAAATTTTATTATGAATGGAAATTGATTCAGCATGTTTTGGTAGGCATGGTGTATCTGGAGATAGCAAAATCATCTCTCAAGCCCTCAGCTGATAGTGTTCAAACACAACCCAAGGTGGTTTTTCAGTTTCTGTGGAGCTAGAGCTGTTACACTGAGCTACTTTGATGTTATTGCATGGTGTTGTGTACCCTATAAGCAATTTGTCAAAGAAAAGGAAGTGATTCTGGTATGAGGGATGAGTAGGGGCAAAAAAGAAGGGGGGGGGTTCAATTCCAAAGGCATAGAGGATTTCAAAAATTCCTTCTGTTACTTTAGGCTATTCCCGCAGCTCTCAATAGCTTAGCTGAGCAATCTGCAAAGCATAAATAAGAATATTTGCTTCCTGTCTGTCTTCAAGTTCTGTAAGATTCTTGAAAGCAATTAAAGTTCTAAAGGATTATATATTGGTGACTAGTAGCAGCTATATTCTAACTTGAATTATTCTGAAAATGATTCCCATTCTGAAAATGATTCCACAACATAATATCGAATTTAACTTAACTGTAGGAATATATTTAAGGAGGTATTTTTTGTTAGTATAATGTGATTTCTTCAGGAAAAAAAACAAAACAGTAACCTTCTTGAAGTTATTAATAATCTTTAAAGGATTAAAAGCTAACTACTAAACATTGAGTATTCTATATTACTTTAATTTTTAGTAATTTGTTGAGTATTCAAAGATTAGTTTTCTAATAAATATTTGTGTTTCTTAATAAGCATGTAAATTAGATATGAAAATTGCTTCCTGGCTAGAACTATTAACATAGGAGACACTATATTAGTTTGTATAGGGCATTTGTGTGTGTGTGTGTGTGTGTGTGTGTGTGTGTGTGTGTGTGTGTGACTATACAACTCTTAGATATGCATTCTGAACCTTCTCTTTCATTTTATTATATTTCAGCTTTCCATACATATTGAATCTCTTTCTCCTGTTATGTTTGGGATAAAATCAAATACGTTCTTTAGGGAAATAATAGAATTGATAAGTTTTACTTTATTCTTAAAAATATGTATAAACAAATAGTGGACAGTAAGTATTCATGATAATTCAAGGTTAAAAATTTAATACTTTTCAAAAACGTAAAATGATTCCAAATATAATTTGCTATAAGCTAAATTGTGTCTGCCCTCGCCCGCCCCCCCAAAAAAATAAATTCACCTGTTGATGTTCTAACCCCCAGTACCTCAGAAGGTGATTGTATTTAGATGTAAGTTCTTTAAAGGAGTAATTAAGTCAAAATGGGGTCATTTGTGTGGGTCTTAGTCTAATATAACTGGTGTCCTTATAATAAAGGGAATTAGAATGCAGATAGATGTGTAGCTACCTTGCAGGAATTAGGATACAGATTGATATGCAGCTACACATATCTATCTGTATCCTAATTCCAGATTACATATGTGAATGCTAATAAGGAAGATGTGTGAAGACAGGGGGAGAACAAGACAGCAATCTACAAGAGAGGCCTCAGAAGAAATCAAACCAGCTGATACCTTGATAGCAGATTTCTAGCCTCCAGAATTGTGAGAAAATAATTTGTGTTACTTAAGCCATCCAGTCTATAGTACTTTGATATACCAGGTAGTAGTCCTAAGAAACTAACACATAATTCAAGTAAATATGCTGGGTTATTAATATAATGAGTAAAAGCAAATGGTGTACACTAATGAGGAACCAGTAGAAGTTAAATTCATGGAACTTTAGCATAGATAATAATTATCATCATTATTCATTTATTGAACAATTACAGATGTTCCAGACACTATTCAAATATATAAACTATGATATTAAACCTACCAAAACTCTGTGAAGTAATTACATTGGATTCCCCTATTTCACTTGTGAGGAAAACTAGTCAGTGGATCTTAGGTATTTTGCCCAAATCTCAGAGCTAAATGATGATTGAGATAAATTATATATGAAGGACATCAAACAATAAATTCTTGACTGTTAATCCAATGACATATTGAACCCAAATTAAATTATGTAATTTTCATTTTAGAGGTTATCCCGAAACATATATAAGCAGCTTCTGGGAACAAGTTATAAAGTTAAAACATAAATTTAGTTAATATTAAGTTATTTTGGATCATAGAGAAAAGTTTTCTGTATTTAAGTGTTTTTGAGCATGTGTATAAAGTTATATATGTGTATGTGTAATATTGTGTACATATATAAAATAATGTATTTTGTACTGTTCTTTTGCTTTAAACAATTTTCTCAATAAGTCACTCAAATGCCTGCTTCCTTTACAACAAATCCCTGTTAATCAGAGATGTTGAATATTCCGAATACTTTGTAAATACATGATGTAATGCATACTCACAATATTCTTATGTGCTACTTTGATCCTGGAGCTCTGCATTTGTAATTGTGTCTTATTTTATAAGAAAGCAAGTTGAAAAAAACACACACAAAACAACAGAATTGGAAGAGCTGAAAAGAGAAATTGTAAGAAGAGAAAGAGACAAGGGGAAAAAGACAGAAAGCTAGAGTACGCACTGTCACTTAAAAAGTATGTTTCCTCTACTTTTTAAATATTAAGCAGAATCTAGATATATAAATATTAATTGAATGAATACACTATTTCTAAAAAGAACTCAAAAATATTATATGTCTCTCTTGCCTTAAAATGGAGACACATAACCAGTAGAACATAAAAAGATTTACCAGAAAACAATCACTTGAAATATAAGAAAGACCAAGAAAATTACACTTTCTCTTCTCAATTATTACAAAAAAATTTAACAGTCCTATAGAAACCTTATCTCCTTTGGGAAGAAATAAACACAGGAAAATACACAGGGGTCTCACAAATGTATCTCTAGTGTAGAAAAGTAAAGTTTAATAATTTTAGTTATACAAGTAACTGAATTTTTAGGAAGATTGTACTTTGCATTACGAATTTAAAATTCCCAATGGAACCAATGGAATTTGTACATGATAAGATGAAGAAAAATAGACTCATTTTGAGAAAAATCAAAAAATAAGGAAGGGAGATTTTTATTCTAAAGTAAACTTGTGAAAAAATAATCTATATAATAAAAGCCTAAGAGACCGTTAAGGTGGAATGACCAAAACAACCGATCGCTATGATGTGCACTGACCACCAGAGGGTAGACACTCAACACAGGAGCTGCCCCCTGGTGGTCAGTGTGCTCCCACAGGGGATTGCCTCTCAGCCAGAAGCCAGCTTCAGAGGCCCGCTTCAGAGGGCCTAAGCTGGCAGTCGGACATCCCCCGAGGGTTCTGGACTCTGAGAGGGTACAGGCTAGTCTGAGGGTCCCCCCAACCCCCTGCCCAGTTATCTGCTTTGTAGATTTTAAACTTGTCTCAAATGAAGTTTATTTTTTTAATTCTGCAAATTATATTCTCACTAGAGGCCCGGTGTATGAAATACGTCCACGTTGTCATATCTCCATCTTGTCAATGGGATATGGACAGAAATGACACTTTGCCAATTTGGCCCAGGCATTTGAGTTTTCACATGCCTCTGCTTATGTTCTTGTGCTATTGTGACCTGTAAAGAAAAGAACCTGCTTTAGTCATCTACTGCTCTCAGGAGAATGTCAAAAGATGGGAATCCAAATTAGAAGCCTGTATCCCAGATGAAATTCAGCTTAACTTGGAGCTATCTTGGAAGCCACCTGTTTGTTGTAAATGGAGGACATTTGGAATGGTTGTTACATACGATAATCAGGGCAAGAGGTGACTAAGACCTTTCCTTAATATCAGTCTGTTTTAAGTAGAAAATGAACAATTTATCCTCACTAGCAGCTATGAGTTATATTACAATTTTTAAAAATAAATTTTTCCCCATTAAACCAATATAAGGAAATTCATGGAATTGACTCACTATTAATATACTTAACTTGAAAAAAAATGATATACCTTGTTTATATACTGTTCCTTACACAGTTTTTAGTCTCTTAAATAGTGTGCTCAATCTCACCCAAAAGATACTAAATCTATTGAGTAGGACTTTTAAAATTTTATCCATATTATATAACAGGCATTGTAAACAAAATAAATCTAACAAATGTTGCTGAATGGCTAATTTAAATATATATGTATATATATATTTATATATATATGAATATGTGATTTATAACATTAAAAAATATCATATTGTGCCATGACTGAGTATCTCAGGGCACATACCTAGGTTGCACATACCTAGGACTGATACTGGAAGCAACCAATTGATGTTTCTCTGTCTCTCTCTCTTCTTTTCTAAAATTAATATATATATATCCTAGAGTGAGGGTTAAAAAAAAACACTCATATTGTTTAAAATCAAACAAATGTAGATTTCAACAATTTTATTAAGTTAAATTTAAAAGATACATATAACTATTCATATACAAGAACATGTTTTCATATAGTATTTTTTTTTCTCCATAGCCTTGGTTGAATCACATCATAATTACTAATATATATGTTTAATTAGCATATAGTAATATATAATTAACATATACATACGTATATATTTTTTAAGTGTGTTGAAAAACTCAACATATCATTTAAATTCTGATCAGTCAAAATGATTTGATTAAGACACATCATTTTATTTAAGATTACAGTATTTCCAAATAAGCATTTGTTTATCTGTGCTCTCTGGTAAATGCAAATGCATCATTAAATCCTTGAAACTGAATTTCCAAATGAAGACATTTATTTTAGAAACTTAAACTGCAGATAAATTTGCAATGGTCTTAGAAATATAAAATTTGCAATCTTGCCAATGATTTTACTATCTTTGAGCAAAACATTATATTCATAGAGCACATATTTATTTTATAATAAAAATTTGAGTCATGGCTTTAATAGAAGCATTGTTTATCTGTGTACTTAGTATGAATTTATCTTATCTTGTTATAAAGCCAAACAAAATCCTGAGATCTAGCGTATGACACTCGGTATTAAGAATGTATCTTGGCTCACCTCTTGGGAGCAAGCAGAAAAGCAATCATAGGTACTTGTGTAGGTGAGTACCAATAGTTTGGCCACAACGAGAAACATATTATTTTTTTTTTCTTTTGAGTAATGTGATCTGTAGGAATTCTTTACTTCAAGTATCTAAGATGAAAATCTGAGTTTCATGTACTGTAATAGAAAAAGCTCAGGAAAAGAATCTATCTCATGCTCTCAAACAGACAATCCACAGATAATCACAGTTCACTATCAGAAATATTGCTTTAACCTTCGTTTCCTATATAACATCTTAGTACTGTCAAACATGATATTCTGTAGCAGTCAGGTCTCCAATGATTGTGGTCAGCAACAGGAAAGAAAATGCCCAAATCTACTGTCAAAAAATATAAAGTAAGACTAGAAACAATGTTAAATGAACTCAATAAATGTATAAAATAACATTACAAATCAAGTTTAGCCATAAGGAAAGTTGTAATGGTTGAGAAAAAAAAATTTTAAGGTTTTTCTGTTTAGTTTTCTTTATCAGAGAAAGAAAATGCCAGAAATACAAGTGAACTATATAGAGAAAATAAATATTTAAAAGCTTTGTGGAAAAACAATGCTGAAAAATTCAATGTAAAAAATTGTTTTAAATTTTTTAAAATATATTTTTATTGATTTTAGAGAGAGGAAGGAAGAGGGAAGAGAGAGAGAGAAACCAATCAGTTGCCTCTGCCATGCACCCCAACTGGGGATTGAACCCACAAGCTGAGTATGTGCCTTGACAGGGAATTGAACCAGCAACCATAGGAGGATGTTCAACCAACTGAGCGACACACGGGCCAGGTCAAATAGTTGTTTTTAAAATTGACTGTTTTAAACTAAATAAGATGGAACAAATTAATTATAACCTCATTATGAATATTTCGGGTGGAAATAAACAAATATTTCCTGGAAGTTTTTGTTTTACTTCTTCTTACTTGAGGCTAGGATTTCATTTCATGCACTACAACAGATTCTGTATTGAGAAAGGTGTCTTGTTACATGCACAACCTAAATAAATTACAGAAAAATAAACTTAGCTATAAGTTTAAATCCAAGATAGTATTTTGAAAAGCAAGAATGAAGAGGAAAAGGAAAGAAAAAGGAGAAGAAAAGAAGGCAAGGTAAAACAAGAAAAATAAAGAGAGGAAGCAGAAAGAGAACAGGAGAAAGAAGAAACCTAAATTTCTTTTTTTAAAAAAAGGTTTTAAAATATATTTTTATTGATTTCAGAGAGGAAGGGAGAAGGAGAAACATCAATGATGAGAGAGAATCATTGATTGACTGCTTCTTGCATGTCCCCTACTGGGCATCAAGCCCGCAACCTGGGCATGTGCCCTTGACTGGAATCCAACCTGGGATCCTTCAGTCTGCATGCTGATGCTCTATCCACTGAGCCAAACCAGCTAGGGCTCTTTTTTAAAAAAAATAATTTTATTTTTTCCATCACCTTCTATCCCCTCTATGCCTTCTTCTACCTCCACCCATCCCCCACCACCCTGCAATCACAACACTGCCATCCATGTCCATGAGCTCTCTCTCTTTGTCTTTTTTGCTCAATCCCTCCATATACCCACAACACCCATCCCCAGCTGTCTGCCTGCTCTCTATCTATGAGTTTTTATTTTGCTTAGTAGTTCAGCTTTTTGTATGCCAACAGGCATACAAAAGCAATCAAGTGTCCTTAATTGAGCTGGCTGATACCTGAACCATAGACAAATGAGGTAAACTGAAAGGAGTTTGCAGATAAGGTTTAAAAAAACAGAGGTAAGAAAGGAGCTATTGTTATGGATAATTGTAATCCCAGAAAGAGAACAAGATTAATCAAGGATAATATTTGAAAAGCAAAGATGACAAGTCTGAGCAGTTCAGCAGCCTTCTTCAGCAGTCAGTTTATCTCTTCTCTCAAGTGCGCAATTCTTTCATGTTCTTCCATCCTTTGTAGTGCACCCATATTTTCTAATTTACCTGGCAATTAGCACTCTTTGAAGGACTAAAATAATTCATCTCAAATGTATGCATAAGTATTGGAGCTGCTTGGATAGTATATACTGATATTCTCTCAAGAAGCTTCTGGTATAATTGTCTTTCCCTATGTCTATGCTGATTGATCATTTGCAGAAGTGTCTTTCACATGGAAGAAATTATTTGAGGTCAGTATTTTTGAGGGGAAGACTGATGAGAAATGACTAGCATCTTAAAAATTTTCTACTTGAGGTATGGTTTATTATAGCTAATAGAAATATTTAAAAGTTTGTTTCAAACATCCTTTTATTGAAGACCAGAGGCCCGGTGCACAAAATGCGTGCAATGGGGGGAGGGAGTGGGGCATCCTTCAGCCCAGCCTGCTCCCTCTTGTAGTCCGGGATGCCTCGGGTTATGTCTGACTGCCAGCTTAGGCCCGATCCCCCTGGGAGTCGGGCCTAAGCTGGTAGTCGGACATCCCTCTCACAATCTGGGATCCCTTGCTCCTTACTGCCTGCCTGCTTGCTCCTTACAGCTCAGCTTGCTACTCTTTAGCGGCAGGCTCCTTACCACTCAACTGGCTGCTCCTTAGCTTTTGGCTGAGCAGCTGTTCCCCTGTGGGAGCACACTGACCACCAGAGGGCAGTTCCTGCATTGAGCGTCTGCCCCTGGTGGTCAGTAGGCATCATAGTGACTGGTCGTTCTGGTCTGGTCATTCCACCATAATGCTTACTTAGGCTTTTATTATATAGATGACTGCCTCCATATATGTTCAAAGGAGGCAGCCTAGGCAAACCTTTCAAGAAGTTTGGTTGTGGAAAAGAGGAAAAGAGAGAGAATTGGCTGAAATCAAACCAATGTGTGTGTTGGTATTTACAGAATAGTCACAGAAATGTAAATTACAGCACAGGGAATATAGTCAGTAATCTTATAATAACTACAGAGGAGGCCAGGTGGGTGCTTGAAGTATTGGGGGGACCACTCTGTGGAATATATGGTTGTCTAGCTACTATACTGTACATCTGAGGCTAACACAGAACGATATTGAATGTAGACTGTAATTGAAAAATAAAAAATAAATCAATGTGTGTGGCTGGGTGTGTGAGTACACTTATACTTAGGTAAACACACAATATACAATTGGGAGAGACTAATTATGTTCAAATCTACTTTAATTGTCTAGTTGATGTTAAAGACAAAGGGCAATGGATAAAAATAACTCTACTCATTAAGAGTGGGCTATGAGTAGTGACTTTTTCCGAGTACAGCATGGAATGGAAGTAAAAATGGTGACTTCACAGTGAAGAAACCAGTAGACACGACATCAGCCCTGTGCCCAGAATTAGCATGGACAGCTGTTAGTCATGTTGATGGTAGATGCTCTTGATATGATGTGACTTTAATGACATTTTGGCTTTGTTCTCTTCCTCTCCCAAACCCATAATTCCAGTCTCATCATGAGAAAAATCATGAGCCCTCAGTTGAGAAACATTCTACAATGACCTACTCCTCAAAACTATCACGGTCATCAAAACGAAAGAAAGTCTGAGAAACTGTCACAACCAAGAGGAGCCTAAGGAGACATAATGTAATGTATCCGAGGTGAGATCCTGGAACTGAAAAAGCATATTAGGCAAAAACTAAGGAGATTTGAAGAACTATAATGTGAAATAAGGCAAAATAATCTGTATAAATATATATGTAGTCTTGCAATTACAATATAATCACATCTAAGCCCAAATAATTATTCAGCAGTTTTTGTCTGTACATTCTGTGCTTTGAAAACATATATAAAATATAACAATTACTCTGCAGTTTACAAAGAATCTTTCACAACTTAAACATAACTGATAGATACATACAAGTTATGGTTCAGCATAAGCTTTATATCTGATTCATAAAGAAGTTGATAATAAGTACTTCTTTGTATGTGTTTGTATGTGTATTGCTTCTTGAATAGTACTAGTATATAAGGATATTTAAAAAGTGAAAGTTGTTACAGAAAAAGAAATTAGAGTAACAGCCATTAGAAGATAGAGAATGAAGAAAAATATTTACTTCTGTAAAAAGGAATCCTAGCTACAAATTATTTACTGCAGAAAAGCTAGTCTTACATTTTTCTCATAAATTTTATAAGGTATTATCAGCATTGTTGAACATTTCAGATGGCTAAACTTAAAGAATAAGGCATAATATTTCTTTTCTTTGAAGCTCATGTAATAGTTTATACACTGCAGTGGCTATTATGTGGTTCTCCAGATTTTTACAAGGCACTGCACATACATGAGACAAAATTAAACTACTAGATTATTTGCTAATATTTTAAAAAGTAATCTCCCCTCTCTATTTTCAGTCCTCTCTAAATTTAAAACAACCAAAAGAAGTTTCACCAGAGCAAAAGTAAAATGATGAACTTAAAAATTAAAAGTTAGCTTAGTTAAATTTAAATAAGACCATACTAAATCATTATCCTATATAATAAAAGGCTAATATGCAAATAGACCGAACGGCGGAACAACTGGAACAACCGAACAACCAACCAACCAGTCACTGTGATGTGTGCTGACCACCAGGGGGCATGTGTGGGACATGGTGGGTGTTGGCCTCGGTGGGATGGTGGAGCAGGTGAGCAGGGGCACCAGACCAAGGTGGGGCACCGGTCGCTGTCATTGGGGTGAGCTTCTGGAGGTTACTGAAAATTCTTTGCTCCTGCATGCCGCGGTCCCGCTTGGTGCTCACACCTGCTGCTGGCGTCAGCCCCACTCGCACCCACTGCCTGTGCCAGAGCTGCTGTTTGCACCTACTGTTAGTGTTGGCCCCACTCGCACCCGCTGCCGGTGCCCGGCGCTGGTTCCGATCACTCAGCGCCATCAGCGGGTGCGAGTGGTGGCTGCTGGCCCTGATCACCCCTGAGGGTTTCTCTACCTCTTCCTGCTCCTGAGGGGTGATCAGGGCAGCAGCGGGTGCGAGTGGGGCCGTAGCTGTCAGAGTGTGAAGTGGCAGCAGCAGGAGCAGGGCTGCCGGCAGACAGGGGACTGGGGGCCATGGCTTGAGGGGCTAGGAGGGGGCACAGAGGATGGGCCAAGACCCACCCCTGTGCCTACCACAGCCTCACAGCCCACAGTTCCTTTCAAGGTGCACAAATTCGTGCACTGGGCCCCTACTAAAATATAATCTTGTTGATGTGAGGAACCAAATAGACCTAAGTATCAGAAATCTTGCATAACTGAACAAAATTTATGAGTATGATAGGTTGCCACATGTATCTAATTGCATTAAATATGACAATAGTAGATACTCATCCACATCTATTTTTAAAAGATAGCTATAACTGTCATTCAACTGGTTTGTCATAGTCAACACATAAGCCTAATTTTTAGAACTGATACATTTTACCATACTCTTCATAATTTCAAATTATTTGAAATGTTTAAAAAGAATTATTGAGGAACTAAGACTTATAAACTTTTCATATGAAGTTAGTGAATTAGAATACTCAAGAAATAGCCACATGTTGTGTATCATCTTTAATTTCTTAGAATGAAAACAGTAGAACAGATGAATTAAAGAAATATACTTTAACATATTGCTATAAAGAAATTTGCTTTAGAGTTGATTATGAAAGACATTTCTAAAAAGTGCTTGTTTATTCTTTGATATGCCAGACATTCTATTAATTAGGACAGAACCACATGAACACAGACCTAGCCTGGACTTGCCCTCACTTTGGTTTTAGAATCTATAGGGTGGGATTAAAAGATCCTGGAGGTAATGGCCCTGTTATTGCTTCAACAAAAAATATACCACAAATGATCAATTTACTGTGCATAAGCCATCCTTTTATTGCTCATCCCTGACTCAACTTTTGGTTTTTAACTCAACTGTAATCTTGGATTTTGCTTAAACATTTGACTTTAATGGTATGCATTAATTATAACATAATGCTTATTAACATGGAATATTCTTTTTAGTGTTCTAACATTTTTGTTACTTAAAAAAAAAGAAAACAATTCTACTCTAAGAACCAAAAGTTATTTCTTTAGAGCCTGGCCAATAAAAAGTTTCATAATTTAGCATGCCTACTCACCTACTTTCCCCCAAAAGGATAAAAAAGGGATCCCTCCTCAAAAGATTAGTGTTTAGCTCCTGTCTAAATACTACTGCAGGTGAGAGAAAGTTTACTATGTTCATTTCAATTTGTCAGTACTGCCCAAATACCCAATGGAGTCTTGCAAGTTGCATGATGGGTAGAAATCAAGATAATCACAACAAAATAGTTAATCAAAGCTACAATAGGTTTTTGAAACTTTCTAGTTAAATATCTAATTTCTCTGAAAACACCCCAGTTACACTATTACTGTGACAGACTTCTCTTGTCACTTGTCTTCTGGTCAGAAGTTAATTTAGTAAGTGTTTACTCTTCATTCTCTACTCCTACATCTGCCTTTTCTCTCCTCTTCAATTTTCCTGTGCATAATAAAGTAGAATATAATTTCGGTTTGCTGAGCAGTACAATGAGTGCCCGAGAGGAAAGGTGATGGATTACTCTGAGGAGCACATAAATAAGTGAAGCAATCATTTGTCATGAACTGATGAACTCGCCAGTTGAGTGTTAGAAACAATTTTAATAGCACACACATTTTAAATACAGTTCTTGTAGTTGCGATTGTTGCTAAATAAATGAATGGTTTCTGAGTTTGGCATGTTGCCAGAAACTTAAGGTCTAGAATTACCTAGTGAAATCTAAGTCAGGATTTTTATGGCTAAGGACTATTTTGTTCCAGAGACATAGCCTACATTCAGAGCAGTGACAATGGCTCTTCAATCTATTGTAGAAGTGGCTCCTGGTCATGACACATTGTTGTCTTATGAACAATTGAGGAGCCATGGGAAGAGTGTTTAGAATACTTTATTCTCCTTTAAAAAATCAACAAATTAAGAAAGAATCAATATGGGCACAATCTAAAATTAGTATTAGAAAAATAAACAGGTTTTGCATTTTTATATTTTCTGCAATGCCATAGGGCTAACAGTGAAAAATAAACATGAAAATGAGGTGAGTAATTTTTAGGGTTTCATGTAATGTCTGGATCCTTACTTGTCTCAGTCATCCCTACTCATCTCCAGGGACAAAGAGAAGATGTAAATGTGATGATTCAGAGCAGGAAAATAACATTTAATTATTATCCGAGGCTATAACTAACTAGTTTGGAACACTTGTAGTCCTTCTCTTTCCCTAACTATTGACATAAGAAATGGCAAGTTGATGATGGCTGTTGGCAAGAGGCCTGGGTGTCCTCTTGACATGGCAGATGGCTTTTCCAGGTTGAGTGATCCAAGAGAACAAGGTGTAAAGTCCATGCACCAAAAGGTCACTGGTTCAATTCCCAGTCAGGGCACATGCCCAGGGTGCAGGTTCTATCCCTGGTTGGGGTACTTGCAAGAGGCAACTGCTCGATGTTTCTCTCTCACATTGATGTCTCTCTCTCTCTCTCTCTCTCTCTCTCTCTCTCTCTCTCTTTCTCTCTCTCTCCTCTCTAGCTCTCTCTCTCAAATAAATAAAAACATATATTTAGTCCTCACCCAAGGACATGTGGAAGTTTTAAAGCAGAGTATTTATTGAGACTTGGCTAGGCTTTAAGGCAGTGGTTCTCAACCTTGGCTGTACATCAGAATCACCTGGGAATCTTTAAAATCCTGATTTCTGGG
>NW_005872073.1:0-6227 GCF_000147115.1 Myotis lucifugus
CCCCCTCCCACCCTCACGTACGCGGTTTGCAAATATTTTCTTCCAGACCTGAGTAGACTCTTGACATCTCATGAAAACTCAAGATAGACCTTTCCAAATTAAAGCTCCTTGGATTAGCTGTCAGTTTTTTTTAATATATATTTTATTGATTTTTTACAGAGAGGAAGGGAGAGAGATAGAGAGTTAGAAACATCGATGAGAAAGGAACATTGATCAGCTGCCTCCTGCACACCTCCCACTGGGGATGTGCCCGCAACCAAGGTACATGCCCTTGGCCAGAATCGAACCCGGGACCCTTCAGTCCGCAGGCTGAAGCTCTATCCACTGAGCCAAACTGGCCAGGGCTGTCAGTTTTTTCAAAATATATTTTTATTGATTTCAGAGAGGAAAGAAGTGGGAGAGAGAGAGAGAAACATCGGTGATGAGAGAGAATCATCAATTGGCCGCCTCCCACACGCCCCACACTAGAGATGGATCCCGCAACCCAGGCCTGTGTCCTGACTGGGAATCGGACTGGGAATTGGACCGGGAATCGAACCGTGACCTCCTGGTTCATAGGTCGACGCTCAACCTCTGAGCCACGCTGGCTGGGCAGCTGCCAATTTTTACATTTTTAATTGGTATAAAATATCAAGATAGAGTACACTCTACTTTTAACTCAAGCTTTTCCATGTAATAATCATATCCTACAAGATACAGTGTCTGGCCTGTGAACTTACGTTTAATAATTTAGAAACAATGTTTCCGTTGATTAAGAACGCATTTAGAAATATTACTTGTATACCATGGTCCTGCCACCCGATTTTCTCCATTCAGCAAAATGAGCACACGTGCCCTGACCGGTTTGGCTCAGTGGATAGAGTGTCAGCCTGCGGACTCAAGGGTCCCGGGTTTGATTCCGGTCAAGGGCATGTACCTTGGTTGCGGGCACATCCCCAGTGCGGGGCATGCAGGAGGCAGCTGATGGATGTTTCTCTCTCATCGATGTTTCTAACTCTCTATCCCTTTCCCTTCCTCTCTGTAAAAAATCAATAAAATATATTTTTAAAAAAATGAGCACACGTTAGGATGCTGTAATCCATAAAATTCAGTGTAAATGCTAACGCCGTGTGAAGCACGCTGGGCGGGGTGACCAAGCCTACTACAGTGGCAGTGGTTTCACTGTGAACATATTGTAGAATTTGTATGGGAACATTTTTCATTTTAAAACAAAGTTGTTCAGTAGCATGGATGGACCTTGAAAGCGTTAAGTGAAAGAAACGGTCCCCAAAGGCCACCTCCTGCGTGACCCGTTTTCTGTGGGGCATCAGGAAAGACGCAAAGGAGAAGCAGGGAGGCTGGTCCCCTGGTGTGCGGGGTGGGGCAGAATAGAAGCTACCCAGTAGCGGTTCCGTTTGGGTCAAGAAAATGTTCACAAATGAGTGGTGGTGGCTGCACAAGTGTGAATCCACCAAAACCACCGAAGTCCACACCTTTACAGGTGAAGTTTGTGGTGTGTGAATTGTATCTCAATAAAGCGATTATTTTATAAAAACTGTTGAATTTCCCTTTAAAAGAGTCCACAGAGCTCACCTCCCTCTCTAGATGTGGGTCTCTCTGTTCACACCCAGGTGCTCATGCTGCCCCTCCCTCCATGGCCTTCCATGGCTGATGGGAATGATAAATCCAAGACGGCCCTTTTCAAAGCCTGGGAGTAGGAGGCCCAGGGGACGTGGACGTGCAGAACAAAGAGTGAGGACAGGCCCCTTCGCCAGGCATTGGGGGGGGGGGGGGCTGGAGAAAGAGGGGCAGATGGGATGGGCAGTAAGGCCCCTGAATCTCCGAGATGGAAACACAAGCAGGTGCTCCCTCACGGGGAGAGGACCGATGCGGCCTGTTCTCCCGCACACAGAACGCAGGGCTCACCCACTCACTGCACACGATGCCCAGGGCCGCTGCGGCCGCCAGGCCTGGCTGCCCTGCACTCATCCGCGTGGCTCTCGCAAGCACCTTTCAGTGGAGCCTTGCATTCCAGAAACCCCGGCTTTTGCTGCTTCCATTCTGCTCCCTGCCCTCCCGCCCCCCCTTGACTTCTGATGAGGTCCCACCGCACGCTCGGCCTGTGGTTCCCTGCCCCGTAAGGAGTCTCATTGTAAAAAATCCTCCTTCCCTCCCGCTTTCCACACCTGCTCAGCACTTTCCTTTTTTCTGCCGTGTTTTTACGTCAATCACTAGATCAGAGGTCCTCAAACTTTTTAAACGGGGCCAGTTCACTGTCCCTCAGACATTCCACACATGCGCACTGCGGGCCCGGGACGAGTCGGCTGCTAAGCAGGACAGGCAGTGGTGGCAAAAACACCCGGCGGGCCGGATAAATGTTTTCAGTGGGCCGCATGTGGCCCTCGGGCCGTAGTTTGAGGACCCCTGCACTAGACGGATCATTTTTAGGGTTTCTAACGGGTTCTTTTAAAACATGATCTTGTTTGATTTCTGCCAGTTGTTAATTTCTGATCCTTTTTCATGGATGCTGCACCACCATCTACTTCTTCAGGGTTCCTAAACATGTACTTAAAGCTCTTTCCAGAATGCTCTGCCGTTTTTTCGTTTTGTTTTTTAATATATTTTTATTGATTTCAGAGAGGAAGGAAGAGGGAGAGAGAGATAGAAACATCAATGGTGAGAGAGAATCATGGATTGGCTGCCTCCTGCACATCCCCCACTGGGAAGGGAGCCTGCAACTCAGGCATGTGCCCTTGACTGGAATCGAACCTGGGACCCTTCAGTCCGCAGGCCGACGCTCCATCCACTGAGCCACACTGGCCAGGGCTGCTCTGCGGTTTTGATTTTGTCTGGAGTCGATTCTCTTTAGGTTGCTGCTGTTTGATGGCCTGTAGCATTTGGCTTATGCGTGTGGATTGGAATCTGTGGTCTGTGGGCTCCTGGGAGGTGGGGATTCTCTCTCCTCCCTTCTCCCTCCTGCTGAGGCCTTGACCTGCAGCCGGTCACATGGTCTGGGCCTGAGCAGCCCAGACGCAGGGCCACAGGGCTCAGCTGGGCTCCCAGTCGGGCTCCTCAGTGTGTTTTCTTCTCCAGGCTCCTCCGTCCTGAGCACAGGGCCCGGCTCCGTGCAGGATCCGCCCGCTTTGGGCCAGAGAGGAGCCAGCTGTTCTGTTGTTCCAAGTGCCCTCGAATTCTACCTTTTCTCCTTCATTCTTTACAATTTTTGATTTAATTTTTTAAAATACATTTTGATTGATTTCAGAGAGGAAGGGAGAGGGAGAGAGAGAAACATCAATGAGGAGAGAGAATCATCGATCGGCTGCCTCCTTCACGTCCCACACTGGGGATGGAGCCCGCAACCCGGGCCTGTGCCCTGACCTGGAATTGAACTGTGACCTCCTGGTCATAGGTCGCTGCCCAGCCCCTGAGCCAGCTGCTGGGCTCTCCTCCGGTGCTTTGCCTGTCCTTGGGGTGATGACCTCCGTGTGGCGCGGAGGCTGCAGAGGACGGACCTCTGTCACCAGCTCAGCAGGAGCCTGGGGCCGAGGCTCACAGGTCGCAGGGTGACTGCAGAGGTCAGCGGCACGCACCCCTCGAGCAGACGTGTGCGACCAGGCACGCTTCATTGGGAGGTGCCTGCAGGTGAAGAGAGATCCTCGGGGGAGGGCGTCCCGGGGCATCGCACACTCCCTTCTCTTGGTTCCTCTCGTTTTACCGCTGGTAGAGCATCTAACGGTGCCCACTCCCTTCATTGGGTGTTTTTGTTCAAATAACAGTTAAAGGGAGTTTGAATGAAAAAATTGCCAATTTTCCAGAGAAGTTATGTATGTCCTGTATATCACCGTAGTATATATTAGTTATATAACTTTAATATATTTCTGTAAGTAATATCACATGTATTACATATTTATAAATCATCTATATTATAAAAATATATTTACATACATATGTAATGTGCCTTTTCTGGCAAAAAGGGCATGATATATTCCTATTATATGATACTTTAAGGTTTTAAGTAGATTTAAGTTTTAGAGGTATTTAGAAGTATTTGTAGATTAGGGCTGATTGAACTCTTACTTTTTAAAAATAGTGTAACTAAAAATAAAATACTTTAAAAAATAAAACCAAAAGTTAAATATAAAGTGGAAAATAAAAATTTAAAAACTCATATTTTTAAAAAATTAACCTTTTCCAACCTCACCCAATGCAGTCTTGTAGCCTTTCATCGCACACCTCAGTGTCTCTGTCTGTAAGGTGGGGTTGATAACAAATCCCACGGGATTTTATTTTTATACAGCATTTCTTGAGCACTTAAACACAATTTCTTAAATGTATCAGAACTCAGCAGGTACTCTATGACGTCAGGCTGCTTTTAAAACTTTATCAATAAGTTTTAACTTATTAAACTTTATCAATAAGCCACAGTGGGTTGGGACTAGGAATTGTAGCTTGGATATTAATACACCACTCACACATACTCTAAATGGGGTTTTTAATGGGAGTCAGGAAAACACTAATAATGAGCACTGACACGTAGCCGTCTCTGGGTGGTGCACCCCCGTGTGCCACATCTCCCATCACAAAAGCCCTGCAGGGAGCCCACCCTGTGTTCTCGAACAGCTGCGTTCCCTCGAGCAAAGACTCCATGCTCTTCCGTGGACACCAGCACTGGAACTGCCAGCTTTACAAACCGACTCCCTCCCCTCAGAGCCAAGCCATTCCTGGTAACAGCACCGCCAGGAATAAAGCTCTTTCTGTTAGAATTCAGCTGAAACCGGGTCTGATGACCCGCGTGGCTCGTGGGAAGCCTCGCCCAGACAGCGCCTGCCGTATGGACATCAGGGTGCGCGCAGGAACCAAAACAACACACAACAGCTTGAGTCTCTAGAGAAGCATAAAGGAGCGGAGCGCCAGCACACGGGGACGCCACTCCTACAGACGCTTTTCTGCGAGTCACCGCACTTTCGTGCTGAGAAAGAAGACCAGATAGAGGTCCATTGAAGGCTCCGTCCCCATGGCACGGGTTCAACACCTCAGGCTTCCGGCTGAAAAGCCTCCTTATGCAGCTCTGCCTGTGCAGCAGCAAGAGCTGGCGGGGGACAAAGCCCAGCAGGAGCACAGAAGCCCATCGGCTGGAGAGAAATTATCCCCAGGCTGGAACACAGTGATGACGGAAATAAAGAGGCTTTGTCCCATGCAGCTCCCCGATCCCATTCCTTAGCTTCGGGTATTTCAAAGATGCAGGCTTTTTGCTACATCACAGGGTGGGCAGGGTGAGAGGCCCCAGGGGCCTGAATGGGGAATATCCTGCGGGAATATGTTCTGCAGCCAATTTTTGGGGGTTGGAGGGGGAGCAATTGAAAACATCCAGAGAGGCCCTGGCCGGGTGCTCAGTTGGTTAGAGCCTCGTCTGGATACACCAAGCTTGTGGGTTCCATCCCTGGTCAGGGCACATACAAGACTCAACCAATAAATGCATGAATCAGTGGAGCAACACATCAATGTTTCTCTCAAATCAATCAATAAATTTAAAAAAAACCCAAAAGAACATCCAAACAAAGAAACACCCCTAAAATTTACAAAACTTGCTATGGAAACGCACCTCGGGTGAGTGGGAGACTTAGAGGCTGTCCTGTTCTGCAGCACAAACGCCGCCCGCGCCGCCCCCGTTAATGATGGGCTAGTGGTCAGCGTGGGGTCCGGGCCTGTCCCTGCGGCCTCGTGGCTCCATCTGGGAGGCTGTGCTCCGAGCACCGCGCCGGGGCTGCGAGCGCCCGGAGCCCTGGAAGGAGCCGGGAAGGTTTCAAAACATGACCGCTGACCCGGGCGCGGGGGGTTGCTGTCCCGGGGAGAAAGGCCACCCGGGAAGGTCGGCTGCGGTCTGGACCCTCGGCCGGGGAAGTCGCCCCGAGGTACACCCCGAGGGACACGCCAACCGCCGGGGACCCCGCGGCCGGCGGGAGGGGGAGGGCGGAGCGCGCGGGCCTCCTGCGGCGGTCGGCGCAGCCCGGCTCCGGCTCCCCACGCACGGACGCGGGTCCCCGCACCGGGTCCGTCTCGCCCGCCCGCAGCTGGACCCCAGCACCTTCGGGACCCGCACCTCTGGGACCCACCCGCCGGCCCGAGGTGCTGCCGTGGGGACCGGTACCCACGCGCCGGGCCCGGTGCAGCGGCGGCGCGGGCGGGAGGCGCGGGGTGCAGGCGGCGCGCGCAGCAACACCGAGCGGAGGTGCCGAGGTACGGCGGTG
>NW_005872073.1:6785-17197 GCF_000147115.1 Myotis lucifugus
AGAGGCCCTCACAGCTCATCACTGTGTATACGAGACACATATGTCAACTCAACTTGACAAGGTGTGGGTTCCCATGATTATACCTGTGGGATCGCGTCTGCAATAGGTCCCACTCGTTTTCCGATTGCATATGCCGATTGGCCATGGCTCAATTAGATTGACATCGAATTTATCCTGAGTGTCTGCTAGCGTATAGGCGTATGATGCATTGTATTCATCATGTCACTAGTCTCGTTAGTCCCTTGCCCTCACCTTTCAGTGAACGGGATGGCATGCGCTTGCAGCGCTTCGAGCTCAGTTACGAACATTCAAGGCTATTACCACTACAGTTCAGAAGTGGTAGTACCACAGCTAACATCTAACTAGTTCTCGACTGGAGCAGCTCGGGGTCAGTTGGCCAGATGTAGTGGGTCCCATTGTGCTCGCTGTTGAAGGTGCTACAGCTTTTGGACTATTTGACGTCCGTATGTTTAATACGATCTGAGCAGAGCGGGGATCTTATGGCCGCGCACGGCTCACGGATCGTTGGCGAGGCTACGGTTCAGCGGTTCAGGGCAGGCTCCCCTCATCCATCAGCGGGCCTGGCAGGGGCCTGGTCCGGGGCAGAAGAGGGTTCAGGGGAGGGGCCGCCGGGCGGCGGGGCGGCCAGTCCGGTCCTCGGGAGAAAAGGAGGAAATCGCGCCCGCCGGGCGGGGGACAATGGGGTGGCTGACGGCAGAGCCGCGGAAGGCGTTGAGCAGGTCCCCGAAGACCGGGGCGGAGGGTGGGGGGCCCTGGGCATCAGCGGGCGCAGAAGCGTGGGCGCTCGGAGCCGCGCCTCCCTCCCCGCGCGGCCGCACCTCCTGGCGCAGCGTGAACCCCACACGGGCTCGCGCCCTCGCAGGGCGCCCCTCAACCACGCGCCTTCCCATTTGCTCTCACAAGCGACCCGAAGCGAACGTTATTTGTGGAAATAGCCCCGCAGCGCCCGTCCTCCCTGGCAAACGTGGACGTTCCCCAGCGACGTGGCTCCCCGCTCCCCCCACCCGCTCGCCTCCCGGAGCCCGGCGGCTGCCTCTACCCCGTGGTCCTCCCGCCGCGGGAGCCCGGAGCCCGGGTTCAGGGAGGCCCCCCTACCCGCTCGGGACTCGTGGCTTTCAGACTTCACGGTGGTGCGAGCCCCTCCACCCGGTGGGAACTGATGCAGCCTCCCGGCCGGTGCCCTCGGGGTGCCGGCAGCCCCACCTGCGGGGCTTCTGCTGCTGTGGGCTGTCCCCGAGCCTGTTCAGGGTCGGGAGGCCGCGCCGGGGTGCGGTATTCTCACCAAGGATGGGGTCACCGGCTGTGACCCCACTGTCAGGCAGCGAGCATCTGTCCATGTTGGGGTGCAGGTGGCCAGCGTGCACACTGATGTGCCGGGTTCCTCGGACCGACCCCTCACCTTCCGTGGTTTTCTGGGCTCGATGCTGTGAGGACGTGGTGCGCAGTGGGCGGCAGTTCAGGGTCATGTTGTCTTTGAGAAGAATGAGTTCATTCTTCTGGTCTCTGGTTTGGAGAGTTCGGATGTAAAATATTATCGTGGCACATAGTTGTGTTCCGTCTGAATGGGCCTATTTATCATTGTTTGAGAGGTTTACCATGTCTGGTTGGGAAAAGGAATATCTTTTCAGTTCAGTAATAGATACTGAGGTTCACTCTGTGGGATTTTAAGTCGAGTTGGTGCTTTAAAAATCCTGATTTCCCGAGCGCTGGCTGCAGGCACCCAGGTGAGTTCCTCTCTGCCCTCTGACATGCGGCCTTTCTGGGGTGACACGGCCCGCCGTTGCCAGAGCCCCTTTTCTGGGAGTTACTCTGCAGGTGAAAAGTTGCTGAAGCAAAACCAAAGTTGAAGAACTTTTTCGTTTTGTAGGTTTTCCTTCCTCCGCCCTTATACCTGAACATTCCTGTTTTTAGAAATGACCTCCAGGATTTTATTAGAAGGCTTTCCTAATGTTTTTGAATGTCCACGTGCTGTTTTCTTAGGTTTTTCACTACCTCGTATATATATTTGTGTAATCTCCATGTGTGTGTATGAGAGTATAGTTGTGGTTTGTTTCCTTTTCTGGGAGGTACAGTGATCAGTATCTATTATCAACTCTTACAGCTGCATTGATCATTTACGATTGGTGGTTTCAGGCAGCCTCCACAACCGCTGGTAATTCTGTGGTTTCTGTTCAGGATGATGATGAGCTTGGCTTTTGGATTACGTTCACTTTTTAAGAAAATCAGAATGTGTTTCAGAATCAACCTGGTTATGTTTGCTTTTCCCTTAGCATTTGTATTTGGATGTATAGGGAGGGCTTCCGAAAGAAGCAGGTAATCTTTGATCAATGCGTATTTTTCAACCCCTCCGCAGCTGGATCCTAGATTCTTTTGGAATTTTCAAATGAATTGATGACCTAAACTCAGTGTTGACATATTATCACCAGGAGATGGATTTTAAGCTGAATTAATGTCTTGATTATTGTGGAAAATGATAGCTCATAGCACAAGCTTCTTGAAGCTATTTAGTCCTGTCCTTCTCTGTCAGTGACGTTAAGGTTGTATTTCTGTTGGGGCTTTCTGATGCTCTAGTGGGGGAGAGTGCTTCTTGCTAATTGTCACTTCCCATCGTCTCCTGGGGGCCTCTGAGTGTGCCCTCAGGTCTCCTGCCCTGTGGTGGTCCATTGCTTATCTTAGACCTGTCCTGTCCTACAGCCACTGGTTCCCCACTGGTTCCTCTGTCTCCATCCCCGGTTATCTATGAAGGCAAGAGCTTAGAGCGCTGTTTTTAAAAATATCCTTATGTCTGTCATATGGAAGGTGCCCAATAAACATACTGTGGAGAGAATATTGAATATCGCGTTCTTTGTGTCCTGACAAGATGTGAGATGTATGCTTTCAGAAAACAGTGACATTGTCTGCTAGGTTATTAAGTATTAAAGACTATGTTTTCAAGTCCCATTCTTTTGTATAAAGATTAAACTCAATGCAAAAGCTATGCTAGGTGGTTGACCACTTTGCTTCATGAGATATTTCTTAAAGTCATTTCTTTTGTTTATTGTTTCTTGAGTTCGTTGCCTTCTTTTTTCAGTGGTGAGAAAAATAACCTAGAATTACATATGCTTTACTAAAGGTGAATATTTTAATACTTTTTTAATACTTTGAAAAATGCTTTTTATTAATACTTCTAAGAATAACTAGTTGTTTTAATGCTCTGATTCGTCTTGAGAAGTGATGTGGTGATTCGTATCCCCCAGAGGGTGTGTGAAGAATGACTCCTGGCTTGTCAGCAGAGGGGGCGTGGGAAGGCACTGGGTGAGGGAGTGATCCATTGCATAACTTAGAGCGAAGCCTGTGTTCCGGACTGTGCTCAGGTGGCAACTCTTCGTGATCTTACGACTTAACTATCTTAAAAACAACAGTTGTATTATTATTATACACTCGTACTTGGGAAGGTCTTTTTTTCTGGTGATTAATGTATAATGAGATAGTTGCCAATGGTGTGTATTCATAGGCATATCTGTTCCTTTTTTGGTTTGTTTTTATAACTTGAACCTCGGTGGTGATTATAAACTTTATTTCCTGGAATAACTGGTTAAGGTTTATATTTGTATGGGTGTGTGCTTGAATCTGAGGTAAAGACCTTGTCTAACATTGTTTAGTTAAATTAAAACTGTATCTAGACTAGCTTCAATTTGCTATCTTCCTGCCAGTGAATAACTTTATTTGATGCAGTTTATAGACTTAATGGCATGTAAAGGCTGTAACTCTAGGCTTTTCTAGAAGCATTAAGTTTTGCATGTGGTTAATGGCAGAATACTCGTAGAAGCAGTCCTTTCAGGTTCTCGAAAAAATGTGAATCACATAAGCTCAGGATATGGTTCCAAATTGGCGGGAACCGTAAGAAAAAAGGGTTTCTGGTTTTGTTCTGGGGGTTTAATTGAGCAATGGTAGTGTGTAAAACATTATTACTCAGTGTTGTTGGTGGTTAATTTGTTTATAAATGGTTTTACCAGACTTGAACCCTGGCATAATGTCAGAAAATGCCAGCAAGTATTATAGCAATTATTTTGATATAAACCTGTTTACCTTTATTATAAAGAAAATGGCTATGCAAATAATGTGTGTGGAACATAAAGTTAAACTGACCTCTTACTTGAAAGTTATTTCCAGGTTAGATAGAGTGTTGGTTCTGTCTTGATGAGTTTTTTTAGGATGTGGGCATTCATCTTGAAGATGCCCAGGACTGGGCGGAAATTTCTTGACCTACATTTACACTCATAAGTTAGGTGATAAGCAGTGTGCCAGGCCCTGCAGACCCTGTGACCAGGTCCGAGCTGCCCCGCCTGGGGCTGACCCTGACCCTCTGGCAGGGCCTGGAAGTCATGGGTGGGTGTCTGGTCCCGGGTAGAGGGACAGAGGGCAGGCATGTTGTCGAAGCTGGACCGTCTCTGTGCTGGAGCAGAAGCTTTTTCTGAGCATTTCTAGCCTGTGCGGTGACCGACGACGCTGGCTGGAGAGCCGGGACGGTGGCGGTTTGCTTGGCTCAGTCATCGGGGCGGGGTTTTGTTCTAGTGCCGTGAAAATAGGACGCCTCCCTCATGTCTTGGCATGCGGGACTGACCAAAAACATTGTGATTTAACTTAGAAAGTGGTGATTTGATCAGCAAAAGTGAGCAGGTGCACAGGTTGATGGTTTGTAAACCAGGGAGTGTGTTCCCAGGGAAGGGGGGTTCCTACAGACGGGGACAAGCGAGGTTTCACACCGCACGCTGCAGTGTGTCGTGAATGAACGGATCTAGAGGAGCTGAGGTTGGAGAGTTTACTCTGACTGGAAAACAGCCACAATTCCTGCACTTTCACTCAGAAGACGTTTATGTTACATCAGTGTTGAGAAGGTTGAGTTGTGTTGCTTACAGAAGATAAGACAGGAGCTTTTGCTGTGCTCAGTGGCGTGGTGGTGTTTGTAGGCTCAGCACCCAGCATGCCTGGTTTCCTGAATGTTGTCGTAGAGCCAGGGCGACCCGAGGGAGGGGTGGGCCTGCCAGGACCAGAGGCGCTGGGACCCTCTCCACGACGCTAGGTGTGAGCAGGTGAGCTGGTAACTGCTGTTCTTTTCCGTTTCTGGAGTTCTGAGCTTCCTATGTTGACTGGTGCCGCTCGTGCCCGGGGGCATAGGCGGACTGGACCAGGCCATCCCCCGAGCGTCAGGCATGTCCTTCCCGTGTGGAAAGCCATCTTCCAGGAGGATCCATAGGGAAAACGGTGTGACAGGCTGTTTCCAAATGAGGCTTTGTCCTGCCTCACAGGCTCCACCTGAAGGGCTCGTTGTTTCTCTTAGTAAGAGAGTGTGGCCCCCAATCAGGACCCACGAGAAAACGCTCCTCTGCTCCTGGTGTGGGTAAGAGCAGGCCCGTTGGCTGGTTTTATTCAGAAGCACAGCTTCTGTTCTCTGGTGCTTGGGTTCGTACATGTCCTGTTGACAGGACAATCGGCTCTTTGCAGTTTAAACCAGTTCGTTCCTTCCCAAAATGCACTTTCTCTTTCTCCTTGTTTCTGCTAGTGGTGCTCTCCATGGTGACCGACCTTTCACAGGAGAACAGACAACGGCTACGTTACAGTTTCTGTTCATGCCACTGTGACCGGCTTCGGTGCTGAGACCTCCGACTGCTCTGAGTCCAGTTCCCTGTGTTTAGGACAGGAGACGGGCACTGGGTGACCCTGTTCGCCACGCCTGGGTGTTGAAGAACCGTGGTTCTTAAAATGCGTCATGTCTGCCGTACGTGTGTGCCTAGGGTAAGGTCTCCACGTTGGGAAGTGGTCTTTCAAGTCTTACTTTTAGGTGGATGTAGATATTGTTAACTGAGTCAGTTTCCCAGGTAAACGTGGGTTCCCGGAGTAAGTGCTCCTTCACCCACAGCTTGGCGTTGCTCGCCTGCTTTTCCTGGAGAGATCGTAGGACTTGGCCCTCGTGAGTGAAAGGTGAAGAGAAGAATCATGTATGTGTTTCATCAGAGATACTCAGGTGAGAGAGTGCGTGCATGGCCGTGAGAAACGCTGCTGGTCCAGGGTGGTGCTGCTGCCTCCTCTGTGCTAATTCCTGTGCTGTCGGCCTCACCCATCCTTACCCTGACCGTCAGCACAAATGCCAGCACCGCAGGAGAGCCGTGCTGTCTGGCCTTAGTGTGGAGGGTTTAACCTCCCAGTGGCCTGAGGGTCCAAGGGCACCCGAGGATTCTGGGCTACAGTGTGTGAGCTGCTGCCCAGAATACTTAGCGATGGGTTTGAAGAGTTTTGGTTTGAGCAGGTTGAAAACAAATATGCTAATATAGATATTAGAGTCTATATTTTATGATGTTTTCCATCTAGGGTATGAAGCTAACATTTTAATATTATGAGGAAAGGTAGATTTCAATGTTATTAATTTGGTGTTTCACATATTGTTACATATCTGATTGTTTTTTTACATTTGTGAGCACCTATTTTGATTTTTACTAACCAAGCATTTACATTTTATTGTTGGAGAACACGGTCACACCTAGTGAGAGTGGTGACCGTGCAGCTGTACTGCTCTGACCGGCTCCGGGTAGAGCGGCGGCCACTCCTGCCCGTGGTCAGTTCTAGTCGAGAACAGTGGTGCCCAGGGTGCCCCACGTGGGTGTGGGCGGCTGTGCTGTTGGATGTGGGCTGCGTCTGGCACTTGCCTGTCCTTTCGTCCCCTTCCCGTGTAAGCTGTCGATTTGCCGACTGCTCACTGTGTGAGGGTGTCTTTTTTATATTGTCTTTGGTTATATTTCCCCTTAGCTTTATTATATTTCCTGAGAGAAAGATAGACACATACCACAGTCTCTATGTTCTAAAACCTGCATGTATAAGACAGAATTTTAATACTTCAAAATAATACGTGGATAGATTTTTAAAATGCATGTAGTAAAAACAAAATGTTAGAATATTGAGTTTATGTTTAAGATGAACAAATCTTCAGATTAATTTAGCTACTCAATGGCAACTTGTTTTGTAACAAATGTGTTATTCATGTCTAGGTGCAAGTTCATTTTGAATTTTTGGTCATCATTTCCTTTTTGTAGATAACATTACTAAATTATTTTGTGATTTCAGTCACTTAGTGAAATGTGTTTATTAATAAACATATTGTTCTAATTTATCAGGATAATAAAATACAGATAAGAAATCTTGCTGAATAAGTGAATTGATGAAGGACTCACTCCTCTGTAGGTCAGCTAAGCTTCTTTTGCAGGAGGAGGAGCTGGCCAGGAGTACCATGGACAGTGTTTCTACCACATTGAATGTTTAGGTCTTGAATATTTAAAATGTGTTTTTAATTTAAGTTTGGCAAAGGTAACCATGTTGAGTTCATGGTGCCGTTAATATGTTTTATGCCAAACTTGCTGATTTCAATTTTAAAAAATTATTTTCATTATTACCATTTTGAAATTACTACTTTGGGAATGTCAAGGACACTAGAATTATGATCAGTATATCTGGAGAAGCATGAAAACATGTAATGTTTACTTCACTGTAGTAAGATAATATATTTAAAAATTTATTTTTTTTTCTATTATGAAAATAACTGGAGGCCCGGTGTATGGATTCATGCACATTGAAAGGAAACTAATGAGAAGGTGGCCAGCGGGGTGGGACTGGGCGAGATGGGCCAGACACGCCCTGGAGCCAACTTCCCGCGGTCCCTCCCCAGCCGGCCACATCTGGAGCATCGTTGGGGTTTGAAGGGCGTGTGTGGAGTGAGCGGGGTCCCTCCAGCAAGTGGGGTCCCTTGGCCTGGCCTGTGGAGATCAAGCCGAAACCAGCAGTCCGACATCCCCAAGGGGTCCTGGAGTGCAAGAGGGCACTCTGCAAAGTTGCTGTCGCTCAGCAGCTCCTGTGTTGAGCGTCTGCCCCCTGGTGGTCATTGCATGTCATGTCGGCCGGTTGCTTAGGCTTTTATATATATAGGTATGCTTATTTTAGAATATTTGGAAAATGCTTGAAGTGTGCATGTATGTTTAGTTGTGTCTGGTTATTAATTATTTGTGCTTTAACCATTACTGAGTTACATCTGTCAGGAAATCAGTTTTTAAAAGCTACTTAGGTTATTTTTCCCAGCTGGTGTGGCTCACTGGTTGTGTGTCGACCTTATGAACCAGGAGATCAGGGTTTGATTCCTGGTCAGGGCACATGCCCAAGTTTCGGGCTCAATCCTCAGTAGGGGGCATGCAGGAGGCAGCCAATCAATGATTCTCTGTCATCAATGGATGTTTCTATCTCTCCCTCCCTCTCTAAAATCAATAAAAATTTATAAAACATGTTTAAAAAATATAAAAGCTATTGAGGTTTATCCTGATCATAAATTTCAGACTTAACATTTTGTGAGTGCGTATATTACCTGTATCTGATGTTAGTGTAAATGCTTTGTGTGCATCGTCTGTTAGTTCTTGTAGCGATTCTGTGCGGCTTGCTGCTTGTGCTCTTTTCATTTTTGGAAGAAGAAACCAAGGCACAAGGAGGCAGATGACTTGCTGGAGGGTGTGCAGAGCTGAGGGACGGGCAGTCTGACTCGGCAGCTTTCTCCTAAGCCACTGAGTGTGTAGAATTAGAAAACTTAAAACCACTGCAATGGAAGTTTCATGGGAAAAATTTGTAGAGTAATTTAGTGTCGTTTTCAGGAAGAACCACACGCGTGATAAGAGTCATGGGGATCGCTTCTTGGCCTTTGGACTAAGATCAAGTGAAATGTAAGGGTAATGGGACCTGCTCAGTTATGTTTACACCATGTGTCATGTGCATATGTGTGTAGATCTTGTGCATCCATATGTTCATGAGGGGTGCTTTCCATCCTGACCTGTTAGAGCCCTGTTGTTATAACTTCATCTTTCATACTGGAGAAGAGGATTCTGGTTCTCTCTCAGCATGGTGCATGCTCTGATTTCGTTTCCGACCACACACACTGTGGCAGCCAGAAGCTGGAATAGAAGTGAAGGTCTGAGGGGTGCTTGGTGGCTTCACTGATAGCTGTCCAGTGCCCGCGGGAAGGAAGCAGGCAGGACCGCCCAGGTGCTGGCCTGGGAGTTCACACCCTTTCGGATGGCACGGCTGTGATGCTGAGTTTTGGAGTGCAGGCCTTGTGTCTACCCAAGGGACCATTTCATCGAGTCCCTTTCCCTGTCGAGTTGTAGCCCTTTAAAATTAAACAACTAAACTTACTTGTTCTTATCACTTCTAGGGCTCACTTAATTTTTAATTCCATAAAATTTTTTAAAATATATTTTTATTGATTTCGGAGAGGAAGGGAGAGGGAGAGAGAGATAGAAACATGAATGATGAGAGAGAATCATGGATCGGCTGCCTCCTGCACAACCCCTACTGGGGATCGAGCCCACAACCTGGGCACATGCCCTGACCGGGAATCGAACCGTGACCTCCTGGTTCACAGGTCGATGTTCAACCACTGAGCCACGCCAGTTGGGCAAATTCCATAAAGTTTGCTTACATATTAGCTATGACTTTCCCCCAGGTAATGTTTGAATTTCAGCAGATAATTCCTTGATTGTTACTAACAGTTCCTTAACGTCTATTGAGCAAAACTTTGCCATTCCCAAACAAAAAAGGGGATTTTTAGACAAAATGGCAGTTTTAGGGAACACCCTAGTACAGCGGTCGCCAACCAGTGGTCCGCTGACCACTGGTGGTTCGTGAGGTCCGAGAGGTTGACGACGGCTGGCCTAGTAGACCTTCTGAGAGTATACAAGTTCACTTCTCTGCTCATGAGTCTGTTTCCTCTTGTAAGAAACAGTGAACCCGGAGGACGTTTCCAGGTGGGAAGTGAAGAACCAGAGCCCCTGCCTCTGGGTGTCGAGCTGCGTGTTAGCACAGCCACGTTTGTGGTGACAGGGACCCAGTGCTCACTGCGAGGTACAGGGCGGGTCTAGGACGGGGTGTAGGACAGTAGAAGGTGTACCTTCCGTTTCTCACCTGTGCTCCTCACTTCTATCAGCTTGATGTAGCATATGCTGTACGTTCTTATGGCTCATATTCTGGCATAAAATATAATTTAAAAAGTTATTTATTTATTTTTTACCAAGTGGCACCCAAACCACCAAATGTTTTGTGTTTGTGATTTGCACAGCTTCTGAGTGAGCTGCTGATGCTTCCGGATGCATTTTATTAGTGTAATGACATTTTTAGACATGTTACCTTTAGTATGTGATTACAGATGTGTGTGATTGGTATCACCAGCCTGATTCTTGGGAAACATTGTCAATTTTACATTAAATCTATATATAAAAAGTCAGCGACCATAACGACTGGAACGACCGGTTGCTATGACACCCACTGGCCAGTGAACCAGCTGGATCAGGGGGTGGGGCCAACCAGCCAACCTCCCGAGACCCCTC
>NW_005872073.1:17531-109829 GCF_000147115.1 Myotis lucifugus
GCCCCTGATCGGCCCTGCCCCTGATCGCCCCCCACCCCCACCCCAATTGGGGGCGTGGCTGGCCAGCCAACCTCCTGCAGCCCCTCCTCCCGCCAGCACTGCCGCCAATGGGCCCCCACCACCCTGATTGGCCTGCAGCTCCTCCCCCCGTTTGGCCCCACCCCCTATGGGCTCCCACCACCCTGATCGGCCCTGCCCTGATTGCCCCCCCACCTCAATAGGGGCGCAGCTGGCCAGCCAATCTCCTGCAGCCCCTCCCCCTGCCTGGCCCCATCCCAGATCGGCGCCCCCCACCCCGATCAGGGGCAGGGCCAGGGCCAGGGCCGGCCAACCACCCATGGCCCCTCCCCCTGGCTGCTGACCCCCCGATTGGCACCCCCCCCCACCCCATTCGGGGGTGGGGCTGGCTGGCCCACCGCCCACAGCCCCTCTCCATGGCCGGCCCTGTCCCCAATCAGTCCCCCAACCCCAATCAGGGGCGGGGCCTGCCAGCCAATCGCCCACGGCCCCTCCCCCCAGCTGGTCCAACCCTGATCAGGCCCTGATCAGGGGGTCCAGCCGGCCAACCTCCCGCCATCTCCTTCCAACAGGCCCAGCCCCGATCTGCCCTAATTGGGGCCAGGCTGGCGGGAACCTACCCGTGCACAAATTTGTGCACTGGGCCTCCAGTACAATGATAATTCTTGTTTGCTTCTATGAACTGCTATCTGTGAGCAGAAGTTTTGAGCATAGTTTAGCACCCATCTCCTGGGCTCAGTGGTATGAGAAATAGCTTCTGTTGCATGTCTGGTTTTGTTGTCTTTTGGTGGCTTAGCCCTGTGCTGATGCAGGAGTCGTTCATTCGCTACTATTTACTGAGTGGGTGGTGTGTAGAGGCTTTGAGGGACTGGCCGACAGCAGTGAGAGAGCGAAGCCGCCTGGGATCACAGGGCGGCAGTGAACAGACTTGCTGCGATAATGGCCCGTTGTGCCCCAAGAAGAGAGCCTAGGAGGCCCTCGCTCAACAGCGCTGGCCGAGGGCAGGCCGAGGTCGAACCCTGGCCCTCCTCTCCGTCTCCATTTCCAAGGTCACTCCTTGGTAATCGCCTGCTCCATGCCAGTCGCTGTGTACGTGCTGGGCGTGCAACATGTAATGGACACACGGGCCTTTTCTCAAACAGCCCCCGTTCTCGTATGTAAGAGATGGAAGGACGTGTCGACGGTGTGGGAAGTGCTGTGTTTGGGTGCAGGGTAGGCATGATGAGAGGGAGGGAGGCAGTGGCATAGAAGTGAAACGGGGTGGGGGTGGGAGCATTCCTGCTCCAGATCCGGAGGGAGGGTTGAAGAGAAAGTGCCACCTGCTAACACCTAACTCATTCATCCCAGCCCTTCTTGCTTCCAGCCCCACCACCCGACTGAACTGCTTTTCTGGGAAGCAGCCTTGATTTTCTAAGTGCCACAGTCAGCTGCCCATTGTAGGACCTTTTTTCTTTGTGATGGTCTTAGTCTATTTCTGTTCTTCCCTCACCTCCTTGGTTGGCTCCATTTTGCTCACCTCTCTTGGCAGTTTAAGTCGTGCCTATTTTAATGTTGGAGTCAGTCCTCTACTGTTTTTGTGTGGTTTTTTTTTTTCAATAAAAAAGTGCCTGAATTACGTGTGGGACCATCATCCTGAGCTCAAGGAGGCAGATGGATGTGGACTGTAGCCGACATGGTGTACTTACCCACAGACTCATCTAGAACTAAAACCCTGCTGCTGTCCCGGTCACAGGGTGCTCTGCAGAAGGGAGCCGTGAGGCCTGAGTTCTGGCGGCTTCCTCTGGTGTCACCCTCTCTGTCTCCTCCTCTGCCGGACGCCTGCCTGGGTTCAGATGCTGGTCCATCTCACGGTGCTGATGTGTGTTGCTGTCCTCACAGAATGTGCACCGTGTGTTTTCTAGACCAGGTGACCGAGGTGACGGCCGATCTGCCGACTCCAGGGTCTGGTACTGCCTCTGAGGTTAGGCTGGCAGCCAGGGGGTAAATGTTCCTCAGGGAGTGCTGGGCTCTGGCGCTCGGTCCTCTGCCTTGATCATCCTCAGCCGTCTCCAGTAATGCGTTCACACATGGCCTACCAATAAAGCCCTAAAAACAAAGCCAAATTTGATTTTGGTGGCCAACCTGGGAGGGAGGAATTCAGGAACGAGTACGCGATGAGCAGGAGCCCCGGAGGGAATGGGATAAACTGGAGGCCCTGCGGAAGTGAGCACTTGGTAGCTGGCTTAGAGCTGGATTTGTTCAGAGCTCCAGCATTCCCTCTCAGAGTAGCCTGTGGGAACCTGTTGGGCCTGCCGATCATGACCTTGATAGATCTCTTTGTTTCCAGTCTATTCTGTCCTGAAAGGTCCTGCTAATTCCCCACGCTTTCCAGACTGCCAGCATGTTGTTGAGCAGTTCCTGCCTCTCCTCCCTGCTGTTTGGGAAGTAGAGCTAGCTGCACAGAGTCAAGGGCGTGATGATGATAAGAGAACCATTTTATTGGCCGGATTGAAGAAGGAGCCATTAATCCCCAAGGACACTGTCCAACGTGGGCTCGTGCCTGAAGCTGGAGCTCGAGGGGGACAAGGACCAGGCTGTGTCATCCCTTTTGCTTTTTGAGTCTACAGAGGAGGCTGTGATGTGCACAGCAGGTAATTGATGATCATGTATCTTAAGAAACTAATGAATGTTGATCAGTGAGGTCAGGGCTGTTATATATACACTGAGGGTCCATTTGAAATCTCTTATTGAAGGCTTCAAAAGTCTGGCCCTACATTTCTTTAGAAATTGAGTATCTTACTTTAAAGCAAAATGTTATTAAACGGGTATAGCTCCTTGCAGATAGAGATGACTCGATAGCTCTTGGTGAAAGATGCCGCTGTCCAGGCGGTTAGAGCCTTTGGGTTAGCGTTTCAGTATCGGCTAACTTAGGAGAAAAACCTCCTTGGGAGAGTGGACGCTTTTCCAGAGGAGCAGTAACTGACCTATCCTTATTCAAAAGGAGGCTAAAGGAAGTTTTAGCAGAGGCGATATGGAAAAACCTGTATTTTACTAAGATTGATGTGGATTAAAACTTGGTTCATATTTTTTGAATGGAACCCATAGAGTAAATTTGAAAGTCTCTTCCCCTTCCCATTCCAGCTATCCAGAGGTGTAGCCACTGCTAAGGATTTTTAGAAAAGATCTTTTAAGTGTTATTCGGTACTCTTAGAAATGAATGTGTATATTTTTGAATTTTATTTGCTAAAAATGGGACCATATGATGTATACTTTTTACCTGTTTTACGCAAGAAATTCTTCCATATGTGTGTATATGTGTGTGTACACATAACATTCTGTCTTACTTTCAATAGCTGAATAATGTCCCATGTCCTAACCGTGTCCTTACACACTACCCAGGAGGCCTCAGCTCTAAAGGCCTGCTTCCGTGGTGCTGCTGTGGGCGTTTCCAGGCCTGTCTTCCTTCACTTACCTATTTCCATGAGAGGTTTCTAGAAGTGGGATTGGAGTCAAAAGGCTCAAATTGAACATCTTTGCTAGACTACCAAGTGTTGTTTAGAAAGCCGGTTACAGTCTATCCCCCCACTGTCATGGCATGACCTTTAACCTAACACTGCATATTGCAAACTAAACTGTTTCCAGTCTGGCAGGTGAAAGAAAAGTCATTGGTTTCAAAATTCACTTTTCCTTGTTCATTGTTGACATGGAGCGTCTTTCAGGAATTTATGGCTATTCATTATACTTCCTTTTTATGTGAAGTATCTGTTTCTCTGCTGGAATATTTTAAAAAATTTTATTGATAGGTGAAAATGCGTTTAATAAAACATCATAGCCTGTGTGTATAACTGTTTTCTCCTAGTAATTTTGGTCTTTTAATTGTATGCTACAAGTGGATATATTTTATTGGTTCATTTGTTTCTTTATTTTTAAGGTCGTAATTAAAAGACCAAGAGAGCACTTCTAAAACCTGAAATACCTTAACTGAGTTATAGCTGGTAGCTCGTACCTTTTTCTTTTTACTTCCTTTTACATGTAGTAAATACCTCATTTATCATCAGAGTTTGAACGGTCTTTTCTTAAATCAGGCTCAAATCTATTAAACTCTCTGGCACTAGGCTTATGGTATCAGAAGAGGTTTGCATGTAGACAGGTTTGTTTCTGAGGTCTTTCATCGTTGACTAATGTGGATATTTTGCTTTAAAGTCCCCAATATTCAATATGGCTATAAAAATACTAAATTTTACTTAAACAATTTTATTCATTGAGAAGATTCTCAAAATGAACTACAGGGAAATATATATTGCAATGAAGGAACTTAAAAACTTCCCCCCCAAAATCAGAGCATGAACTTTTTAAAAAGTTCCAAAATAAGTCATGAGCTTTGTAGAAATCAGCCTATAGCTATAAACAGTTAAGGTTATCTGACTACTTAAAACTTCCTTCTAATTTATGTGGTATTTGTTATAGTGATAGGATGTGTATTGTCTTCAGTTTGTTATTTCTACAAAGATCACAGTAAGGAAAATGAATTAGGTTAATAAGGATGCTTAGCAATTAAATAATAAGCGTTTTTGTTTTTTGCTCTATCTTACAGAACAGCGGTCGCCAACCTTTCGGACCTCACAGACAGACCACCAGTGGTCCACGGACCACCGGTTGGTGACTGATGTTCCAAATGTTTCCTTAAACCAGTGGTCGCCAACCGTTTGGACCTCACGGACCACCAGTGGTGCACGGACCACCGGTTGGCGACCGCTGTTATAGAATCTTCCATGTGATTTGGGGAGAGGTGGAATATTGGAAGCCTCATAAATGGCATTTTCAGGGGAATTACTCATGGTAAAAGTCATAAGTAGAATGGAGGAAGTATAAACTATATACTGTTTAACATACTCTGCCAACTGATTCTGCATTGTTAAGACAGGCAGTTATTATATGATCATTTTTTCTGTTTGGCTATTTGGTTGATGTGAGCCTGTCACTTGTAAAAGAAAAACACACAGTGCGGTACAGCTATATCTGCTCTCAGTTTAAGCTGTTTAATTTTTTTTTTAAATATATTTTATTGATTTTTTTACAGAGAGGAAGGGAGAGAGATAGAGAGTCAGAAACATCGATGAGAGAAAAACATCGATCAGCCGCCTCCTGCACATCCCCCACTGGGGATGTGCCCGCAACCCAGGTACATGCCCCTGACCGGAATCGAACCTGGGACCCTTCAGTCCGCAGGCCGATGCTCTATCCACTGAGCCAAACCGGCTTCGGCTAAGCTGTTTAATTTTAAAGACAAAAGTTACATTTTAGAACTTTTGTGTTGCTTTTGCCCTAGGGCAGTGGTCGGCAAACCACAACTCGCGAGCCACATGCGGCTCTTTGACCCCTTGGCCCTGACTTGAAAAGCCCTGCTGTCCGGTCATCAGTGACGCCCTGCAGCCACGGCCGGGCGCCCTTCCTTCTCTCTCACATGGACACCAGCAGCCCCCACCTCCTCCGCGGCCCTCCTCCACGTCCGCCGCTCCTTCCCGCCACGCTCCCCCCTCGGTGAGATCTCTCTTCTATGGTGTCAAGTGCTGATATGTTCCAGATTCCTATCTCTTGGTGTGGTCATCGCCCTGCATTTGGCATGTCCAGAACTGGCCCCTGATTTCCCCACCAGCCCCCTCTGCTTCGCCTGCAGTGCTCTCTATCTTAGCGAGCATCTGGCATTTCAGTTTTATCAGTTGTTTGTGCCCACAGCCGTGCCATTATTCACTCGTGACTCATTTCTTTCTCTCAGACCTCATATCTAATCTGCCAGCCAGCTCTGGCAGCTCTCCCTTCAAAATATTTTCCCAGCCTAACCGCTTCTCCACACGGCCACTGCCCGCCGCTGGCCTGGGCCAGGCTCTCACCTGGGCTGTGAGGAACCTCTGACCTGGTTCCCCCAGCGCCTGCCTTTGCCTCTCACAGTCTGTTTCTCACGCCGAGATACGCTTCTAAACCTTAAGTTAAAAAACGTAATTTTCCTGCTCAAGCCCAGAATGACGCCCTTTTCCCAGGATGTCTGGTGCCATTTCCCCCCTGCTTCCTGCTCGAGCCACAGTGGTCTTGCCGTTCTCAGACTGCCCGTCCCCCCTGCTTGGAGGCGGCCCTCTCCTGCAGTTAGGCCTTTGTCCAGGCAGTCCCTCCCCTTCTGTGCCTCAGGGACTTCGGGACCCTCTGCTGTTCAGTTCTTGCGTCTCCCCATCTGTCATTACTGGTGCCTCCTCCTGCCAGATTATAAGTTCCATGAGAACAGGTACTATTTTGTTCATTATTTTCCCCACTGCCTAGAGTTAGGGATGAGGAGGGATGCTGGTGGTGATTTAATTGGGAATAAAAATGTTCCATCCCTGAGGCTTAATGTGTACTGTGCCTTCTTTGGTTACTAAATTATAGTTTTCATTTCTTTTTTTAATTCATTTTTTAAAAAACATTTATTCTAGATTGTTAATTCCCATATTTCTGAATGTTTAAATTTTTAATACAATTCAGAAGCGTCACTATGAAGTGAGCTTTATCTGAACCGATGGGGTCCTCGCTTTGATCTGTGGTGTTGGTTTTTGTTTTTCACTCCTGTGGACAGTTCTCTCCCTCTCCTTCCTTTCCTTCTCTTGAGAATGATTCCTGGAACATGTGGAGGACCTTGGTCCGAGAGAACTCCGGCTGCGCTTCCGTAGCCGTGTGGGAGCTTTGATTGTCGGGGGGCACCTGGGGAAGGGTGCTCTCGCCTGGCAGTGGCTGGCAGCCTGCTTCCCTGAGTTTGAGTGACTCTCGCGGTCACATCTCCCTGTGACTCAAGTGCTACCACCAGTCTGTCATTTCACTTAATTCCAGGTCAGCAAAGGATGTGTCATTATCTACATTTCCTGCAGTTGAATGAGGCCAGAAAGTTTAAGGAATGAATAGTTACAGACATAGTGAGCCAAAAGGCTTTTTCTGCCTTACCTTCCTCCTCCCCGTCTTCCTCTCAAGAAATAATTACTGACTTGAAGTTGGTAAATAGTAGTTGATTTATTTTAACTGCTCTGTAGTATTCCGCTGTCCAGTTATTTATCTCGACTCTTATCTGGGGGATGATCAGGTCGTCTGTATTTTCCCACAGTTACAAGTGTGGGTTTCATGGACTCCCCTGTCCTGGTTCCTTCTGCAGGCGTGAAATTTAGGGTGGATGCCTGCAAGGGTGATTTCTTGGTCATGGGCCCTGCACAGATTCTGTTTTACCAGGTTCTCCCAAATGGGTCATTGAGAGGGTTATACCAGCTTACATTTCAAACTGCAGAATTTCCCACATCCCATATTGAGGAATACATTCATTTTTTCTAAGCTGGAATATGCAGAATAATAATTATTTATATTACCCTGATTTCAGTGAGTGAACATGTTTTCTTATGTTTATGGTCATTCTGATTTTATCTTTGAATTGCCTATTTATATATTTTGTCCATCTTTTTTTCCAGTGATTTTGTTTAGAAAAATTATTGTCTTTCTCTAGTTAACTTGTAGGAATTATTATAAATTTTGATTACTAGTCTTTTGTATATTAGGAATTTTGCAGATGTGTTTTTGTTCATGGCTTTTCACTTTTTACAGTGTCTTTTGTCACATAGATTTTAAAACTTTTGAAATGTAGTTGGTTCATCTATTTTTTTCTCTTGTTTGATGGATGTTCCATGTTTTATTTTGAAAGTTTTACAGTTTGACTTTTTATACTTAGATATTTAGTCCAAATGCTTTTAACACATTGCGTACCGCATAGAAATCTCTAAGACATACGCCAGGGACCGCACGTTTTTGGGCAAACTGCACGTTATTTAAATCATCATAATGCACTTTAGGTGTTGTTTTTCAATAATTATAACATTTTTATTTACGAAAACAATTAAACAATTAAAGTTCCTAGTACTTTTTTAACGTATGGTACTGCGTAAAACATTTTCCTCTATGAAGAGGGACCAAACAAAATTTACCTAAGTATCTAGATTCACTCCTTTTTCCATGGGCGTGAAAAACGAGAACACTCGTGAGCAGTCCTTAACAGATGGTGCGAGAAACACGAGAAAACTCCTGAGCGGTACGAAAGGTGTTAATATGGCAGCACCTCCCTTGGTCCCCTGTCCAGCCTGATGCCCCGAGGGCCAGGTGCCGAGGAGCCCATCCCAGATGCTTGCTCACCTGGCTCCCTCTGGGTCTCTTTTCTCAGACAAGCTTAGCGGGCCTTTAAGGCATGTTTGTCTTTTGTTGTCTGTCATGTAGTAGAAGGGTTACTGATGCTTTCGCCTGCCGTATTACCACGATGCTGGAACTGGCAGCGGTACAGCCTGTGTTTGTCCACCAGGGTAAGGGGAGGTGTTGTTCAATGGTTAAAAATGTGGCCTCTTGTTTCAAAATTGCCTGAGTAAGAGTTCCGTCCCCCGGGGATCAGCTTTGTGGTTATGGTGACTGGATCTTCCTAAGGCCCAGTCTTCACCTTGAAGACAGGAACATAATAGCACTTGTCTCACAGGGTTGTTAGATTTGAAGTAGATGATGCATAAAAATCACTCAGCACAGTGAACCAAGATATGTTAGATAATCTTGCTGTTTGTGTTATCATTATTTGTTCTTTCTTTTCTCTCTCTGTCTCTCTCGTTTTGTTTGCCATAGCAGAACACCTTGCTTGTTCATGTCAGGACAAAAATTTATAACCACCTGCTTAACCTTGTATTAGTTGATGTCACTTGTGGGGGAAGGGAGATTTTTAGCAGTAGGTTTAGGCTTAGTATTGTGTGCTTTAGGTTGATTCTGCAGCCCATATCTTAAATTGAAAAAAATCTTATTTGTTGCTGTTTCTTATTTTATGTGCAATTATATCTAGAAATAGTAATAACTTCAAAAGTATACTTAAGTGAGACTTTATGAATAATAGTAACTTTATATACAAAAACAGCATCATTGACTTTGAGGTTTTTATTTCATGGAATCTAATCTTATCAATTTCTGTCTCTTTGTCTTTGAGTTCCTGTCTATGATGTAGGTATTCCATTAATTATCTAAAGACTTTATTCCGGAATCTACCTTTTACTCCATATATGTATGTGTTAGCTTGGGACATTTATTTAATACAGTGGGGCCTTGACTTACGAGTGTCCCGACTAACGAGTTTTTTGAGATACCAGCTGTCTCTCGGCCGATTTTTTGCATTGAGTTGATAGAGTAATTTGAGTTAACGAGCTCCTTAACGAGCTCGGTCTCGGAACGAATTAAACTCGTAAGTCAAGGCCCCACTGTAGTGTGGAAGATCTCGAATAGGGTTTGAAAGTATTATCTAGTGAACAGAATGCTATATAATAAAAGGCTAATATGCAAATTGTCCCGATCAGCAGTTCGACCAGGGAATGGGGCCGGCCAGCCAACCGCCAGCGTCCCCTCCCCGCAGCTGGCCCTGTCCCCGATCGCCCCCCACCCCCATCAGGGGTGGGGTCGGCCAGCCAACCTCCCGTGTCCTCTTCCCCTGGCCAGCCTGGCCTGATTGGACCCAATCGGGGCTGGCCGGTCGGACCCCACCCGTGCACGAATTCATGCACCAGGCTTCTAGAGTATCTATCTATCTATATAAGAGCCCAAGTGACCCTTTGACCGATAGCTATGACGCACACTGACCACCAGGGGGCAGATGCTCAACGCACAGGCATGGAAACATGGAACAGACTGATGAATCTCGGAAGCGGAGAGGGTGGGAAGAGATTAACCAAAGATCTTATATGCATACTAGAGGCCTGGTGCACGGATTTGTGCACCTATGGTGTCCCTCAGCCTGGCCCGCGGGGATCGGGCCGAAACTGGCAGTCCGACATCCCCTAAGGCAGCGGTTCTCAACCTGTGGGTCGAGACCCCTTTGGCGGTCGAACGACCCTTTCACAGGGGTCGCCTAAGACCATCCTGCATATCAGATATTTACATTATAATTCATAACAGTAGCAACATTACAGTTATGAAGTAGCAATGAAAATAATTTTATGGTTGGATCACAACATGAGGAACTGTATTTAAAGGGCCAGAAGGTTGAGAACCACTGCCGTAAGGAGTCCCAGATTGTGAGAGGGTGCAGGCCAGGCCGAGGGACCCCACTGGTGCATGAATCTGTGCACTGGGCCGGGCCTCTAGTGTTTCAATAACATTAGATGACAGCCTACTTCAGTCGTTGCCTCTTCTCATAATTCTCTTTTGCATTCTATTAAGAAAACGTTTCCATTGAACAGGAGCCATTCTCGCCAGGATCACTGCCCCGCCTAGATGCTCTCTGCCCCTTTCTAAATTAGTGCTGGAAGTCCCCTCAACAACAGGCCTCTGGTCCCCAGTCCCTGTGCCGGCTTATGCAGCCGACCTTTTCGTTTTTCTCTGGCCTCATGGCATTCCCGTCGGCTCTGGCCCTCGGGTGACGCAGCAAGTGGAACCGGCAGTGCAGTCGGGTCCTGGTGGCAGCAGGTGTGCAGTGCACGCTCGCTGTGGTGCTCGGGGGAGAATGTCCGTCACCTGCACCACACAGTGTTGTTTTTAAATCCTCACCTGAGGATATGGTTCTATTGACTTTTAGAGAGAGAAACATCCATGGGGTGCCTCCTGTGCTCACCACCAGGGTCAAGCCTGCAGTGTAGGTGTGTGTCCTGACCGGGAACCAAACGCCCAACCTTTTGGTTGTACAGGGACGACGGTCCCACGAACTGAGCCCCCCGCCAGGGCCAACCCGTTGGAAAAACCCCAGCTGTGAGGCCGTGATTACCACCACGGCCAGGGCACCCTCTGTCCAACACTTCGTTTCTAATTTGTTCTTTCCACCTTTGCCCCAACCCCCTCTCACGTGTGAGACATGAAAAGCCTTAGGTATGGGAGTACTAAGAACTGCCTGTTTTAGGATCCACTTGTATTCGTTGGCTAAGGCAGGGCTACAGTAGACATTCGGACATATTTTTAATTTAGATACGTTCCTTGAAGTTTTTTTTTTTTTAAACAAAATAGGGTTGAGTACTGTGAACTCTGTTTTTGGCATGCTGGAGAACATAAATGGAAGCCTTTTATTTCTAGGAAGCTTCTTTGAATCAGTTGACGTAGTTTAAGCATTTACTTGGATGTGAAAGTTACTTCAAATACAGAAAATGGCAGTCTCAATTAGTGCATAGAATCTATGGCACATTACCCTTGTTCAAGTCCAGAAACTTTTTTAGAAACGTCTTTCTAGTATTTCACACACTTAAAGAATAATCTCAGTGCCAATTTAAGAAGCAGGTTATCAGAGCCAGCTTTCTCATTTATCTGGGATTTTTTTTGAATATTATAAGGTTGGGGCTGGTTCAGGAACATGGTTGTTTTCTTGGAACAGAAGACAGTTCGAGCCCTAGCCGGCGTGGCTCAGCGATTAGAGCGTCGTCGGCTTGTGCACTGGAGGGTGGTGGTTCCATTTCGGGTCAAGGACGCACACCTGTGTTGCAGGTTCGAACCCCATCCATGGTCCAGGGTGCACGTGGGAGGCAGCCAATCCACGGGTCTCACATTGATGCTTCTCTCTCTCCTCCTCCCCCATCCGTTCTGCTCTCTGTAAAGACAGTGGAAACTATAGCCTCACTACTTGAGTGAGGATTAAACAAAAGAAGGAGGCTTTTCAGAATTGTATACATCTTGATTTGGTCAGTCAGAGCATAGGAAATGCTTTGAACTTTTGGACATTGTATTTCAAAAACAGAATTTAAAATGTTGTGTTATTTTTTCTACAAAACTTGGTCTTTTGCCTTTTCCACACGTGTGAGTGCCTGGGCCTGTAGTATGTGTTGAGTTGTTTTTCTTTTTGTTTTGTTTTACTAGAGAAAGGACTGCACCCTCAGGCGGGAGTGACATTTATCATCAGGCACCTTAGTGTGGCCGGTGCTTTTATAGACAGAGGCAGCGTGGTGACCACAAAACCCGGGAAATAAATAGTAGCAGGAAATGCGAGCGCTCTGGGGCCTTGCCCAGAGCCACAGGAGGTTGTCATGAGCTCTGGCCCCTTCCCAGGCCCCGCCTCCCGGCCTCCCCACACACTGCTGCTGGCTCCCTGAGCAGCGGGCATGGGCATGGGCATCGCAGGCTGCTCCTGCTGATAACTCATCCATTTACAGAAGCAAGTTCCTGGAATTTTTTCTAGGGTATTGGAATTTTTATAAAAATAGACTTATTTTATATTTAATAACATTTAGTTTGTAATTATAACTTATTATGTTCATTTTAAACATTTTAATAAAATTTCCAAACAGATGAAACTCATTTATATCCATCCCCCAGACATTACCATTTTCAAAGTTTTGTGATTCTTAATTTATTATTTTTGTTTTTTTAGTTAAACTATTTTAAAGCAAAAGCTAAAAACTAACATGTTTTTTCTTCTCTATTTTGCTGTGCATCTCAAAAAAATCTAACAAGAATGCAGTAATTTTACAACAAATTAACCATAATTCGTACTGCCTTCTAATAGGTAGCCCTTACTCAGAGTTCTGTCTCTCTCGGAATGTGTTTTTGCAGTTAATGTATTTGAATCAGAATTCAAACAAGGTCCACACATTATATTTTTGTCCTCTTATGTCTCTGAGCATCGTAGCCCCTCGCCCTCCCCTTTTTGTTCCGTGTCGCAGACTTGCTGGGGAACCCGGCTGGCTCTTCCTGTTGCGTCCCGTTCCGGGTGGCGTTTTCCCGAGGTGGTGGAGGTGGCCGTCTTGTTTTGGTGGCGTTAGAGCCTTGATGGGCTGCAGGTGCAGCTGTGTGACCGGATGCCTCCTCTGTGAGAGCCCAGCAGGAGGCGGAGCTGTGACCGCCTGCTCCGCCAGCGGGAAGTTCACTGGCTTTAAGCACAGTGCTAACCTGTTCATACTGGTGCTGGTACATGAGGGGCTTCAGGCTTTGCATAGAAACCTTCTCTCTGATGTTAGGGAGACTGAAAAGGAACTGGCTTGGGGTTGGAAGCTGTGGGATTCCATTCATAGCAACCAGCTCGGCTCAGTGGAGGGGGTGATGTCATTTTGTGTCTGTGAGAGAGGGGGTTACCAGGTTAGTAGTTCAAGAAGTGGACCCGCTATAATGTATTTGGGTTTTATCAAGGAATTCAACAATATCTTCCATCGTATTCTTGTGTTTAAGGGCTGTGGTGTAACAAATTAGTGCCAAGCTGACAAATGTTACTATTTAGTAGACTAACATGCAAATGACTCAAGAATTTTAATTTTACTGAAACCTAATTTGAATCAACAATATTAGATGGTCACCAAAAAGCTAATGCAATTTTAAAATTGCATTAATTACAGGAATAGTGTTAGAATTAGCAGTGCAGCTGATCAGACAGGTGGGTTTTTGTGATCAATTCTGGAAACGGTCTCAGGCCAGGAGGCCAGAGCAGAAATGTGTTCAGGAGAGAAGAGAACAAAATAGCAGATGGATTGGAACGAGCTCCGGGAGGAGAGCTGCTGAAGGAACGAGCTGGAGTGGGAATGCCGTTCTGGGGAGGTGCTGGGCTCATCGTAAACCGTGGCTCTCCCCTGTCCCAGATGGACACACCTGGGTGGGTGCTGTGGCCTCTAGTGCACAGAGGCCAGGGACGGTCTAGGCATCCCACAGAGCCCTGCACGGCCCCACGGCCGAGAGTTACCCGTCCAGAGGGTCCGTGCCGAGGGCGAGACACTGCTCGGCCGGCACTAGACCCATAGAAGGAAAGAACCGCCCGACCTTGTGGCTCAGGGTGAACGCAGAGGCACTTTCCATGTGTGCGTGAGCGCTTGTCCCGTGTCCTTACCCAGGAGTCCATTGCACTCCACTCCATTTCATTAATAACTTGGAAAAATGATCATAAACACAGTTTGAGTGTAGGTCTAAGTGATACCAAAGGGTAAGAGTAAGCCCAGTCATGGAAGCTGTGTGAAAGGACCTGGGCTTTGTGTGGGGCAGTGCTTTCTAGTTGCTGAGCTGCAGGAAGAAAGGCTACCGCGCTCAGCGAGGCAGTGAGTTCCACGTGACGTCGTGGTCAGGGCTTTTTAACTTGAGTCTGCTGATAGGTTTTGTGGGGTCTTTGAACATGGATGAGAAAGTAATTCCATCCTTATTTTCAGTAAATAGACTTTTACTAACATCTAATTGAAATTTAGCATTTTTATCACTTAGGAGTTTATACTCATACCCACCTCAGCATTAGAGTTGTATGAACTGACTCTAGATACTTATATTACTACTAGTGGCCCGGTGCACGGATCCATGCACATTGAAAGGAAATTAATTAGAAGAAATATTTTAATATCGCTGTTCACCCTTTCTCTATAATAGAAGTGTCAGAGGTGAAAGAAAATTAGTAAAATGTACATGAAAATAATATATAAATTGATTAATAAATAAACAGTAACATATAACAACAAAGACATGATATGAAAACAACAAAAACATGATATAAAAACAACATTGATATAAACAAGTGACTGATAAAGTGATTAAACTTATTCTACTATCTCCCTGTATGCCACATTAAGAATAAAACACTTTCAGAGTGCTTGACTAATTTCCCTTGTGATGAAGTATTTACAACTTTAACATCACACGCTCTTTGAACTCGTTAACATCACATGCTCTTTGAACTTGAGAGAAAGCAACATATAACTGACCATGTGCGAAAATGGGTTCAGGTAGGAATATTCCTACTGTGTCTAGAGTTTGTCCTTGTGATTTATTAATAGTCATCACAAATGCTGGCATCACGGGAAACTGTCTTTGAATTAGTTTAAATGGGAGGCCAGTGTCAGACGGGACAAATCAGTTTGTTAACCATTAATTTTTTAAAATATGCCCAGTTTTCTGGAAAATTTATATCATTTAGGGAAACGTTGCCTTTGCTACAACACTGAGTAAATTTTCCATCAGATGGTTTTTCATCGGAGAAATTGAGGGATAGGCAACATTGACATGTCACAGCCACTCCGCCGCAGCTGTGTTGGATAACTGCACCCTCATCTACCTCATTTTCGCTGTGAAGGCAGTTCCTGCCAGTATTGGTCGTACTTCAGACATATTCTGTCGATAAGGTCGCTTTCTTTCAGCCTCAGAGGGACGTTGTGCCAATAGTTGGTCTTCAGATACATTCTGTCGACGATGCCGGCTTCTTTCGGCTTCAGAGGTGCACTGTGGCAATAGTTGGTCTTCAGGCATATTCTGTCAACAATTTTCGCTTCAGAATGTCAACAAAAACGCGACCTCATTACCTGGAGCCCACAGCCACCGTTTTCCGGGCTGGGCGGGGCTGTGGGCTGCTTTTTGTGCCATGGGGTCTTGGCAGTGTCGGCTGCGATTTGGTGGGCTGTCGCTCTGGGGTAGTGGTGGGGCCTGTGTCCCACTTGGGGGAAGCCGAGTGTTGCTTTGTTGATGCCAGGTCCACGGTACTAGGTCGTCCGTGGTGCTGTTTCTCTGTAAATGGTTAGTGTGCATCACAGCAGGTCCTGTGTTGAGCGTCTGCCCCCTGGTGGTCAGTGCGAGTCATAGTGACTGGTCGGAGGGACATTTCGCACATTAGCCTTTTATGTATGCAGATAGCGCAGGTTTTAGTATTGTAATAATTGTGCTTTAGTGGAATTGTTCCCGTTGTAATGCTTTGTATTTTATTTTATGGTGCAAACAGGCTATAGGCTTCACCAGACTTCCAGAGGGGCTGTGGCCAAATCGGTTATACCCTCTGGACCACGCAGGTGGCTTTAGGGTTGTTTTGTATGTATGTTTGTACAAATGTGGTATTTAAGATCACGTCAGAAATACAGACATGTTATGTTCTTTAATCATGAATGTGGTCATTTTGTTCTACGGGTTTAATGTATAATTGATCATCTTTCAAATCCCCAAGATACATTTGTATGGTAGTTATTCAGATACAGAGATGAAAATGTGTTGCGAGTACTGGGGTAGAATTCTCTCTGACCTCCCACACTGCTGGCTGAGGGTGGCGGAGATTTCTAATTCCATTGGAGTCTAGCAGCAAAGCACAGATCGAGCTTGTCTCGTCAACAAATGGTTAGCGGATGTGAGCAGTCAGTCGTTAAGTAGGTAATGTTGGCAGTTAGAACAGGCATTTTAAAAATATGTCGGCTCATTGGTTTTCGCAGTAGGCTGTGCTTTCTGGCACAGGGTTTTGGCCTCACAATGTTTAGGGGTTGGATACTGGATTAATTTTTGTTCAAGTTCATAAAAGGGCAGATCTGCTTGTGGGAAGAGTAAGCCTTAGCCTGTGAAGATATTTTACAGTTGTTACTCCTTTTGAGCTTTCAGAAGTATGGTTTTTCCTGTACAAATTTTATATGATGAAATGCATATAATTTTAAAGAGTATTCAAGTGCTAGCATTTAAAAAAGTGTTTATACAAGATTCCAAAAACCCATATTCAAGTATTTTTTCTATCCTCTACCTAAATTACTAATATTCAAGTGTTATTACTGTTTTTTTAAAAGTGAGTCAAATGGGTATTGTCGAGTTGGTGGTTTTATGTACTAGTAAAGTGTGTGTTTGCGATGAAGTGGTCCATCCTGTCAGCAGCTGTTTCTCCAAGGGAGGGGGCATGGGGTCACCTGTTGGAAGCTGGCATCGGTGGTCACAGGCCAGGAAACGGGTTTCAGATCCATGTTGACCACAGTGAGAAGGAAAGGGACAGGCGCGGTGGCCTGCTGAGGTCAGACCCGGTGGTGCTGGTCAGCTCGAGCGAAAGGGGCCCGCGCTGCCTGGGCAGCTCCTGCTGGTGCGGCGCGGAGGCCAGTGATGGTCACGTTCACTGGTTCATGAGACACTGATAAAATATTCAGAAGAAAATCTCCATCTTTAACTTTTTGCTTCCTGTCTTGGCTCTCTAGTAATTTCATAATATCAAACATTAAAAGTTGTCCTTAAATCAATTCCAAGTAGTGTTCCATTTCTCTTGTAACACAGTAAACCCTTGATTTTGTGGACCTCGATTTAACGAACTTCAGATTTAATGGACAAAATTTCTGGTCTGTATATCATATGTGAAAATTAACATCCTATTAATTTTAAAATGCTTTTAACCAAGATTTGCTTATTAAATTAACTGGTTATTTTGTTGTTGTTAATTCACTGTTATTTTTAACAAGCTTAAGGGGATAGGCCATATGTTGGGAAAAACACTGTAGTTTCGCCCACCTAAATATGGAATACATCGCTGTAACTGTAGTCTACATAGTAAACCCAGGGCTCACCACTCGTAAGCAGTGTTCAGGGAACGATGAACACGCGATCACACCACATTGACAAGGTCATTGGCTCTGTGGTCATGTGGCATGACTTTCTGCAGCAGTTTTAACGGAGGCCAGGAAATAACCTGAAGGAAGGGAGCAGGTGGTGGCTGCATGGCCTTTGCTGCCCTTTGAGTTAAATGACTGCAGGTAGCACACAGGGCCACCGTGCACCCACTGTGCTGGCGAGGGTGCAGGCAGGTCCTGAAAGCAGCTGCTAAGAGCAGGCACTTCATTGACATATCGGAGGACCTGCAACTGTGTTTTTTATTTTAAATACAGTTTTCTCTTGGGTGGTTTGTGTAACCAACTCTAAGGAGTGAGTGCTTTTTTTGAAGGAAACATCTGTCTTTGTAAATTATAATTATTGGCTACAGCATTATCAGAATACTAGTGACCCAGTGCATGGATTCGTGCACAGTGAAAGGAAATTAATTAGAAGGTGGCCAGCGGGGTGGGACTGGGCGAGATGGGCCAGACATGCCCTGGAGCCAACCTCCCGTGGTCCTTCTCCGGCATCTGCGGAGTGAGCGGGGTCCCTCCGGCAGGTGGGGTCCCTCAGCCTGGCCTGTGGGGATTGGGCCAAAACCGGCTCTCGGACATCCCCGGAGTTCGAGAGGGCACTCTGCAAAGTTGCTGTCGTACAGGGTGTGGACTGCAAACATAAGTGTGCAGTCAGCCAGATTCGGGGCCGACAGTGCCCCAGCAACAACATAACCCACAGCCGAAGGTGGAAACTTGAGCGGCCCCGTGAGGAATCGGGCTCCCTCCTCTCTGGTTTTGGGGTGCGTCACCCAAGAACCACTGCTGCCAAGTCACTGCAGCTCAGCAGCTCCTGCGTTGAGCTCTGCCCCCTGGTGGTCAGTGCGCGTTATAGTGACCGGTCGGACGGTCAGATACTTAACATATTAGCCTTTTATGTATATAGATTAGCCCTGTCATCAAGACCTCAAGGCTGTTTCTTAGGGATGTGAAGGTTTGTTTTCAAGAGGGCTTATCAGTTGGAAACAGCCACACGGGAGAAGGGAGAGTCGGATGTTGTTACTGACTGCTCTTCTTTCTGTGTGTGCAGCCTCATGTTCGGGCTGTCGGAGGAGCTCCCACAGCAGTGGGAGAGGCGGGAGGGGGACAGCACTGAGGGCCAGGTGGTGATGGCTAGATGCTGGATATGGTTTGTTCGCTCCTCCAAACAAGCTTATTTGGGGAATTTCCCTCACGTACTCATAAACTCACTCAAAGCTATTGAGTGAAAGGCCAGCTGCTGTCCTGCTGCGGGCCCCCAGGGCTACCCCTGTGCGTGGGGGACAGGCTGGGAGACGAGGCGGGCGGTCAGGGCAAGCTGTAGACCGCTCTGAACTCCAGGCTCCTCCTCCTTATGCCTCCACCTAGTTCTTGGGGAGCTCCTCTGGGGCCTGGTCTGAAGAAGGGGAGGCAATCGCATCACATCCAACTCCTTCACATGACGAGAGACTGCGAGCGTGGAGGTCAGAGTCCAGGGTCTGGGCCGGGAATGCTGGCGGCTGTGGGCCCTGCTGCGTGGCCAGCTGTGATTGGAGGACCTGTTCCTTGCCCGGCACCGCGGGGCTGGGTGCTGACCTCGCAGGGTCTGGCACGGGGCCTCCGCGGCACGGTAGTCACCATTATTCCTGGTGTCTGTCCTTCGGTCACCGCACTCCCAGGGTGCAGGTTCAGGAGCTGGATTTTATCAGCCTCCTCAGATTGGATAAAGTAACAGCAGCCAAACTTAGAATCGACTGAACAAATGAACAGAGTACTAAAGTGTTTTTTAAGGGAATCTTCTGGTAACAACTGTACTCAGCTATTTCAGGCAAACTACATTGTTAAATATCACTGCTCTGGGCAGGAGAGCTATTGCTTGCTGCTGACACTCTGTCCTTAGGGTTACTCCCCCCCCCCCCCCCATTTATCTCCACTTCCTCTGTAAGCTTCGTGGCTGAAGCACATCAATGCTGGGACTGTATGTTTGCAGTCTCCTCTGCCTGGGAGGGGCCTCGTAGGATGAGGGATGAAGGACATGGGCTCTGCTCCAAAGGGGGCCTTTGCCAGTTCCCTCGGAGTCCTTGTGATCTCGCTCAGCTGGCATCCCTCGCAGACACGGGGCTGTGTCTGTGTCCGTACTCTTTGGTAGTTTGGAATTGTTTTTTGACAATTCTCAGAGAAACTGGTGCTTCGTGTCTTTGGGGACCCGTAGGTGTATATGTAGCTGTTTCGTTCTCATCACAAATGATATACAGCTAGTCTTTTAGCAAAACGATGGCGTCCCCTGGAGGCTCTGGCCTTTCTGGTCTGACGGGTTCTGCAGGGTGAGCGTTGGCAGGAGCCGATGAACACTTGGGACTGACGTGAAATACAGGTGACTCCAGTGGTGGTGGCGAACGTCTCGGCGTCCTGGGATAGAAATCGACTCCCATGATAAAAACTTCAATGTATGTTTTTTCTAAAGTATTGCAGGGGCCTCTGGAGGAGGCAGTGGCTGAGAGCGAAGCAGGAATCAGAACTTGACTGGTTGCAGAGGGTGGGCCGTGGAGGCGAGGATGGGGTGAGGAGCCGGAATCGGGGCGCAGAGAGTGTGAGTGACACACAGTTTGGGGGTTCAGGAGCAGCTTTCACGCGCGTTGTTCCGTGTGAAGGTTTCAGGATCGCAGCGGGACGCAGAGCTGGGAGCGGGGACGTCTGAAGAGCTGGCTGGACAGGCAGGTGTGAGGTGCAGCGCCCAAGCAGGACCTGCATGGAGCTCCCATTTGCTGATTCACCCGTGACAAGCCCACCTCAGCCCAGAATCCGTGCTCAGTGCTGTTTCCCAACACGCATGTCCCTTCGCTTTGGTTTCTCTGGGCCCGTGGGGAGCGGAGGGTCAGACAGAGTGAAGCCTGGGGGTGGAAATGTGCCTGTTGTCTCACTTTCTGGTGCAATTTTCATGTCGTTTATATAGTTAACCCCATTCTAAGGTCCTGTTTTTCATACTTTTCTCCAAATCAATACTTGTCACGTCCGAATTATCCGTGAGGAGTAGCTGGTGGATTGGGGAAGCAGAGGGGAGCTACTGGGTGGGCTTTGGGCGCTGTGGCCACGGCTCGGCATCCGAGAGTGCGGAGGCCACAGGGCGGCGGAGGAATGACGCGGCCTGACTTGGCTGTCACGAGGCTCGGATGGTCTGGGTGTGTGTGGATGGAATGACTGGGTATTGGGAGGCGGGGCGGGGGCTCCTGCCGAGCAGCGGGAGCCGCATTAGTGCTGGAGCCGAAACTGACCCCGGCGGTAGAGACTGGTGCTTCCGTGTCTTTGGGGACCCGTAGGTGTATATGTAGAGACTGACCCCTGCCCTGCCGCCTCCCCGATGATTTGTGGCCAGCAGACAAAGGCCTGCGGGATGCGATCCTCCGAGCGTCCTGGGTTCTACAGCAAGGGCCTGAGACGCATGTGGTCTCACCCATGTGAACTGGCTAAAAAGGAAGGAGACGATAGGGAAGGGCGTCCCCTCGTGCCTGCTTGCAGTGCTGCTGGCTGAGTCCATGTCAGGTTCTCTAGGAGGAAGGTGTTGAGAACGGTCTACACTGACGGCTGGTTTGGGCAAGTAGTTTACTTTGGAATTAGTTACAGTCACTCACGTTCACGGCAGGAATGAGGCCGGCGTTCCCGTGCTGTTTCTGTGATCGTGGCTGGACAGGCTCAGGGACAGACAGGCAGGAACTGGCACTCCTGGGTCTGGGTGCAGAGCTGGATTTGTCACATAAATGCTCGAGCAAGACACGTAAGCTGTGTGAGTTTTCATGACCAGGTCTTGGAAGTGGGGTTTACTGGTACCTACTGAACTGGGTTGTTGGAAAGACGTAGTAGAACGATGCACGCCCAGGGGAGCTGGCACTTGCGGAAGAATCAATAAACGTTGGCCGTTACTACGGCAGCGACGCTGCAACCACTATCTTCCCCAGGAGACCAGTGAGGCAAAGAGCAATTGTACATAACTCGTCCCAAGTCACATAATTACATCTGAAGATAAATCCCCTGTCTCTCCTTTCTGTCTCAGATGTGTGGGGTAAGGAAACATTTTTAAAAAGTGGGGAATTGCTCTGGCTGGGTGGCTCAGTTGGTTGGAGGGTCATCCAATACACCAAAAGGTTGTGGGTTCGATTCCTGGTCAGGGCACATAGCTAGGTTGCTGGTTCGATCCCCAGTTGGGCGTGCATGGGAGGCAACCGATGTCTTTCCCCCTCTCCCTGCCCCTTCTCCCTTCCTCTCTTTCTAAAATCAATGAAAACATCTTTTCTGGTGAGGATTAAAAAAAAAAGTGGTGAGTTGCCTTTTTCATTTACTAGTGTTATAGAAAGGGGATCTTTTCAGAATGTTGTTTTTCAAAAAATGTATGATTTTGTTTTCTTCTAGGACCTGGAGTTCCATGGAGTGATGAGGTTTTATTTTCAAGATAAAGCGGCTGGGAACTTTGCAACAAAATGTATCCGGGTCTCGAGCACGGCCACCACGCAGGATGTCATCGAGACGCTGGCCGAGAAGTTCCGGCCGGACATGCGCATGCTGTCCTCTCCCAAGTACTCGCTCTACGAAGTGCACGTCAGCGGAGGTCAGTGTCCCCTCTCCTGCCAGGCATGCCCCCCTCCCCCCACTCCCCAGGTCCCCTGGCTTCCTCTCGAGAGCCAGGGAGCAGTGGGCGGCGGGCGGCAGAGCTTCTGTATGTCGGGAAAGGTCTGTGCATCCCCAGCACATGTTTGTTGGAAGTTGGATGAATGTAGTTTTGCACGTGCTTGTTGCTCCGAAGATACGTAACGTGGCGTTTCCTGAGTAACTCACCCACCCACAGATCTGGGGCACAGACAGCGATGACGGCGTGCTCCTTGCTTTGGGAGAAACAGTTGGTGTCACTCGTGTGTGTGGAATGGAGCAGCACAGTGAACGGTGACCCAGTTGTGTGTGAGATGGGTCGCCAGCCTTCCCGTAGGTTGTGATGTGGACAGCACGTTTCCATCGCTGTGTGAGGAACTCGGGGTGTCTGGGGAAGCTCTAGTAATTTCTCCTTGTTTTAATGTTTGAAATATCTGGAAATATTCCATATATCTATGTCAAGTAACAGTTTAAATTGGACTGGTTAGAAATGTAGGAATTTACAAATTTGAATGTTTCAGAAATGTCCAGTCATCTGCAAAAAATGTAATGCAGCAAATAAAGGATTGCATATAACACAAACCTAATTTGAATACTTGTTAAGTTCTATCCACAAATCCTTTTTAATTTTTTGTTTGTTTTTACTTTAAAAAATACAGCTTTCTTTATAAATTTGAAATTGGGCAAACTTTTTTGTAACGTGTGGAATTCAAGTTTGGCCAAACATCCCCCCCCCACCCCCCCGCCCCCCAGTGGTATGTAATGTAGGCCATTGTTGTTTATTACTTTTTTTTATAAATATATTTTTATTGATTTCAGAGAGGAAGGGAGAGGGAGAGAGAGAGAAGCATCAATGATGAGAGAGAATCATTGATCGGCTGCCTCTTGCACACCCCACATTGGGGATGGAGTCTGCAACCCCGGCCTGTGCCCTGACAAAAGCGAACCCTGACCTCCTGGTTCATAGGTCAGCGCTCACTGAGCTGCACCAGCCGGCTGTTTATTACTTCCTTAAGGTTACAGGGTCTCACCTACACAAGCAGTCCCGGCCCGGAGTGACGCAGGACAGCCGCGTGGCTGGGTGTCTGCGGGGGGTGGGGTGGGGGTGGGGGGGTGTTCCTTTGCTCAGGACCTTGGAGAGGAAGACAGCCTCCACTTCTCCGCGTCTGGTTGGTCCGTGGAAGCCACCAAGTGGAGTCTTTGCAGTAACAGGATGCAAGATGGGAATTTGAGATCTAAAAGCAGCATGGTTTTGATTTTTTTTAAAAGAACCGCTTTCCTTTAGATTTTTAAAATTAGATTTGCTTTTAATAAAACAGTAAAATGTCTTACTTGTAAGGAGGTGAAAACCATGGAGGCGTAAAAAGGAAAGGAAATGGTCCCCCCCAGCCCTGAGGCGAGGGAGCAGCCAGGACAGTGGGCTGTCCTCCCACCCCTTGGTGCTCAGAGCGGAGGGTCCCCCCTGGGCCGACCTCAGTCTCCCCAGGTCGCGGAGCCTCAGGGTCGGCAGTTCTAATGGCACCCCTTGGCCTCGGGTGAGACCGAACACCCTATTTTATTGAGTAGCTGGATTTAGACAAATGAGTAAGTGTTTATGCTCTAACAACTCTGTGGCTCTTTGAAGAAGTAATATCCATGAAATGAAGGAAAAACTAAACTCCTTCCATTCTTAGTCACAGTTACTTTCCTCTGGAGAAAGGAAAAGGCTGCAGTCTTTAAAGCGAGTAGGAAATCCAGGAAGGCAGGAGCTCCCTGAGAGTGAGGACACGTGCACTCGGGGGGCGGGGGGTACGTGTGCGCTAGGGCACCTCACCCTGGTTCTGTTTGCTTTTGTGATTTAGACGTCATTGTTCTTAATATTAGTCTCTAAGCATGCAGTGTGAAGGGCTTTTCTCTAGTGCAAACTTCACAACATCATGGTAATTTTGGTTTGTAGCAGGAATGTCAGACTTCTTAATCCAGTTATTGATCTGTCACTCTGTGTTTTATTTCTCATGTTTTCAGTTGCTAAGACAGTAACTTAGAATTAGCTGTGCTTCATCACTGTTTGCACACCCTGTTCACTAACTGCCTCTGCAGGTCTGCTTATGCTTTACATGTGCCCTGTCCCCCGGCTGCCTTTACGCCTCCCAGCTGTGCTGCCCTCATTGGAGCACAGCCTGTGCTCAGTGCCTGTTGACCTGTGCCGCCTGGAGGCTCCTGTTGGGTGGCCAGGCTGGGTGGCCTCTCCAGAGGCCTCAGTGGCCGCCTTCTCCCGGCTCTGTGGGCCCGATGCTGGCTGGGTTCTGAGGAGGAAGGAACACGGACACTCAGCTGAGCACTTGACCCCAGCACAGAGCAGGAGGGGGGAGCTTGTGTTCCCGGAAGCGCATGTGAGGGGCGAGGGTCAGAGGCACAGAGCGAGGAAGAAGAGCAGCCACTTCCTCGCCTGAAGGTGCCACGTGGGTCGTGCCACCTGAAGCGCAACGTTAATGCGAGAGGAAAACCTCAAGGATCGGGGCCGTCTGTGCTGTGTTAGCACTTCCTCCTGTTGCCCATGGGACAATTTCATTTCCAGAAACAGGCTTGTTTAGCAAGGTTCTAGAAACTGTTTCCTCCCTGGTTGGTGTTTCCCAGTTCCGTTCTGAATGTTGTGAGGAATGTGTCTGGCCAGGTGTGCACTGGATGCGTGGTGGTGTGCAGACGGCACAGACACCGAGTCAGGTGGTAAAGCTCACGGAGCATTTGCGTTGCATTCCAGCCTGACAGCAAGGCCTCGAGGTGATCCTTATGTCGCTCACATTAAACGCTATCAGGATGTTGGGTGAGCCACAGCCGCCAGGTAACCACGGCTTCCCTTTTTCTCTTTCATGTTCTGAAGAAGAAAGAAGATTGGATGTGGAAGAGAAGCCCCTGGTCGTGCAGCTGAATTGGAATAAAGACGACCGCGAGGGCAGGTTCGTCCTGAAGAACGAGAACGACGCCGCTCCTCCCAAGGTAGGCCCCGCGCCCTCCTCCTCCGGGCAGGCGGCTGCTCCCAGGACGTCGCCGTCCCGCTCCGTTTCCTCGGTGACCTGCCTGTTACCCTGTTACATGGCATAGAAATGGTCACTGACCCGCTGGCAGGCCATGCTACAAAGTCAGAATGAACAAGCAGATTAACAAGATCCAGAAAAAAATTGGACGTTTTTTATCAAACTATTCTTACAGCTTTGCTTTATTAAAAGCCAGTTTATTACAGCTGCTTTACTTCTTTTGAAGTTAGAAACACTGTAAAGTAGATAATGACTTAATGCTTAGGTATTTCTATATTTTTTATTAGGTTTCTTTTATTCAAATTACTCTATGTAAAATATTTGGATTTTTATTTATTGAAAATCAGATTTCATGATTCTCACCCCAGTTTTCCTACTGGACTTGCCTGCTTGTTGGCTTAGCAGTTGTGAGTTGTGCTAAAGTTCACACACAGTGAGATGCACAGACAGTGGCGTGTAACTCATTAAGAGTTGATGCCTGTGCTCACGGCACGGTCAGCCCAGCGGAACTGGAGAACTCCCCCCGCACTCCCGGGCCGGTGGCTGTGCCATGGCGCGTGGATGAGCCGGGCTTGGCCCCAGGAGAGCTTGACGTGGTTCTGTCGTAGCCAGCGTAGTGATCATGTCCCTTCTGTCAGAAGGCTCAGAGCAATGGACCTGAAAAGCAGGAAAAGGAAGGCGTTATCCAGAACTTCAAGCGGACTCTCTCCAAGAAAGAAAAGAAGGAGAAAAAGAAGCGAGAAAAAGAGGCCCTGAGACAGGCACCCGACAGAGAGGACGGGCCTTTCCGAGGGGAAGACGTGTGAGTTACGTGGGAGACACGCGCCTTCCTTTGTGTTCTGAGCCAGGGGTTTGAATGCCGCGGACGGTCCGGTCAGAGGGTAATGTGGGCGAACGGCGGCTCTTCTGCTGGAGCTGTTTGCTGGCAGCACCTGTCGCTCACTGAGTGCTCGGTGAGCAAGCCGGCCGGTTCACAGTGCTGTTCGTTCCAGTGGGCCATGGCTGTCCGCGTCTTCTCTTCACCTGCACCCGGTCTTCCTTTTATTTCTGCTTTTGGGGTCCTTTAGGCAACGGTGGTTCCTTATGCACCTCACATACGCTTACCACACGCTCAGACTTGTCACGGGCAGCGAGAGCAGCCCGGTCCCTTAAAGGGCCGCGCGCACTGACTCCCATTCCTCCGCCTGCCACCCAGCCCGTCCTGGACCTCCTGACCTGCGCAGGAGTGTGGGCTTCTGACCGCAGAGCCGAGGGAACAGGGAGCCATTGCGCTCTCATTCGCACAGAGAGCGACGTCGGGAGAAGCTGACTTCCCCTCGTGTGGGTCTCCGGGTGGGCGTGCCGCCTCGTCAGCTCTCTGTCCAGGTCGCCCCCGGCTGTGCCCGGGCTCAGACTCGCTCGCCTTGTGCCGACCGCGCAGTCGTCTGTGTGTTGCGTTTCTCCACTGAGGTCGAGGAGTTCACTTGGAAACTAGGCGTCTGTAGACTTGCCAGGAGGGAAGGGGTCCCTGCCGTCACCTGAGCCAAGGACCAAAGTTTGTGTCTGTTCCACAAATGCACACACTTCCTGTGTTTATGTAGAGTTTTTAAATGGAATATAGTCACAGTCTCAAAACTAGAACTTTCCACATGACGTTTCCCCACTAATGAGTGTGATTTATAGTTCACATAAAAATTTATTCACAGATATACCTGTAGTCACAAATATGTGTATTTTAAGTAATCTAAGTGTTATACTCTATTCTCTCATACCGTTTTTCCAAAACGTATGGAACCAGCTCTTTTGGTGCTGGTAGGTGTTCACAGGTTCTCGGTATTAATAGTGCTCCGGTGACTCTCCTTGCTCCAGAACTGTGGGGGCTCCTCTTGTTGTTCCCTTAGGGTTTGCTGGGGAAGAATGGCTGGGGACAGCTCGGGGGCTTGCTGCCAGGTGCGCCCCCAGGAGCCCCCACACCCTCATCTCCTCGTGCCCTCAGCACTGCTGGTGCCAGAGCATGCTCGCTCTCAGTGTAGAACGTCTTCAGTCAGTAGAGTTTGCTTTATCATTAGCAAGGTGATGTCTGTCGACGTGCTCATTAGTCACTTCTATTCATGCTTCTGTTGCCATGACTTCCTCAGGCCTTTTTCCCCCACTTTTGATTGATTCTGCATGTTCTGTATTGAGGACATCAGCCATTGGTCAGTAATTGCATTTACTTAGCATGGAATTGCAGCCTGGGTTCAGTGTGTTACCGTGGGCTTCGGTGCTGACCTGCTAGGCATTGCTGCCCACGGAGGAACTCCTGAGTCTGGTACCACATAGCAAGGCTTTGTTAAGGTGGTTCTACATGCGAAAGGACTTGTAAATATATCGCTCATATGTGGGCAGCACCAAAGGAAAGAAGAGTTTAGAACCTTGGTGAAGGTTTGTTTTTTTATCAATTTAGTTTATGAGATATGATATAATATTTTTAAGAAAATTAGCTACTTAAAATGAATTAAGTCACTCAGCTTGATGGAATCAAAGACTGGTTGTTAATTAAATGATTTTTATGATTGATGCCCGACCGGCGTGGCTCAGTGGTTGAGCATCGACCTATGAACCAGGTCACGGTTCAATTCCCGGTCAGGGCACAGGCCCAGGTTTCGGGCTCAATCTCCAGTGTAGGGTGTGCAGAAGGCAGCCGATCCATGATTCTCCCTCATCATTGATGTTTCTATCTCCCTCCTTCTCCTTTCCTCTCTGAAATCAATAAAAATATATTTTAAAAAATTTATTTTTATGATTGAGAATGTCATCTTCAATAGCATCAAACTTTAGTCAAGTACGTCAGTGTTCCCTTCATATTTAGTGTTCAGCGCCTCCCTCTGTACAGCTGACCCCTCATAGGAACCATTGTGGCAATTCCCTTCTGAAAACTTGGCTTCAAGAAAGTGAACCTTGGTGAGCCTTTTAGTTGTTAAAACATGTATAGTCCATCTTATTTCTTGGGGTTGGGCTGTTGTGTCACTCATTTGGTCTGTTTTAGAGTAACATGGGTGGAAATTGCTGAGATGTATAATTGAGACCTTTTCCTGAGCTTTGTTAATACACAGTAATTAACGGTATAAACTCACCATAGGATTTGAACTGTAAGTTTGTTTAGTTCGGTCTGTCAGTCTGTACTGAGAAAGTGCACTCTGTCCACATTGGCTGTGGCTGCGCGGTGAGCCCGCACGCAGCTGCCCTTCCAGTGTTGATGGTCACAGTGTAACAGTTTCTGACACAGAAGTGTTTAAATGGTGTTGGTGTCCTTGTTCCTTACAGTGAGAATTCTCGCCTGGCTGCTGAGGTTTACAAAGACATGCCCGAAACCAGCTTCACCCGCACCATCTCGAACCCCGAGGTGGTCATGAAGCGGCGGCGGCAGCAGAAGCTGGAGAAGAGGATGCAGGAGTTCCGCAGCTCGGACGGGCGGCCTGACTCAGGTCAGGCTTCCGGTTTCCCGTCGCTTGTTGTGAACCGAGTTAGTAATTACCCCTTCTAGGAGCAGAGCCCTGCGAAGTTGAGTGAACGGGTGACGTGGCCTGTTCACAAGTGCATGTCGGGTCTGGTCCTGACTCAGTGTGGGCTCCCGTGTAAGAGCTCTGTTCACAGAGAGCGCTGTTCCCTGCAGGGCCAACCAATCGATGTGTCTCTCCCTCCCTCCTTCCCCACCCCCTCCCTTCCACTCTCTCTAAAAATCGATGGAGAAATAGCCTCGGGCGAGGATTAACAAAAAAAGGAAAAGGAAGGTGGTAAAAATTTTTTAAAAGGGCAAGAGGCACGCTCATTACCACCTGCCGAGTGCTAACCACGTTCCAGACCTAAAGGGGCTCTGTGTGTCACAGGACATGAGGGTGAGCTGCTGAAGCGTGTAAACTGGGGGGGGGGGGGGGGGGGGCGGGGGTCAGGAAGCTGTAACGTAGCTTCGGCTTCAAATCCAGAGCAGCTGGTGTGGACACGGTGGAGCGAGGACGTGGTGGCACACCCCTGGAGGCTGCCGCTCTGAGGCCTGGTCTCGGAGCTCCTGACCAGCGTGGACCCTGCACAGGGGCCTTTCCCAGTCCCGGGCTTGGGGCGGTCGCCGTCGCTCTCCTCACCGCCAGGCTTGTGCTTCTCACAGCATGGACACTGTCTTCAGTTATTTGTTGTTTCCGTGTTAGTCACCCTCCCCCAGCACCTCCTCACACCTGGATGCCAGGCAAGCACACTCGCCTGTTCAGTGACAGTGGGGGCTGGGATCTGCGTGGGTTTTCGTGGTCACACGTGTTGACAGCCTGGGCCAGCAGGTCTGTGGCCCAGTACAGTGCGGTTTCATTAAAGACCTAGTGTTTTTACTGTGAGTCAACTTGTCACATGGTAGTTTGACCATAAGTAGAACGCACACTGTGACACCAAAGTAGATCTCTGTAGAATTCCATTAAAAACATACAAACAACAACGAAGATCCCAGGATACTGCGTTGCTCTGCCTGGTTGGTTTTCCCTCCCAAGTTAGTTCACAGCTGGACAGGGTGCTGGTGTGAGTCCTGGGAGTACACCCCGGCCCAGTGCTTGGCGGCAGGTCCCTTCTGAAGCAACAGCGTCTCCTGGCGTCCAGCTCAGTCTTTTCCCATTGGTGTCGTCAGTGGGGTTCATATGAACTTCATCCGGGTTTTTAATTTGTCTCAGATCGATGGTGAGAAGGTAGAGACGATGGGGGGGGGGGGGGGGGATGGCTGTGTGACAGCAGAAGGTGAGGACACGGGACAGCCCTGGAGGAAGCAGCAGGACTGTCTACTCGCTTCCTCCTCGCTCCGTCCCTTATCCTTGCAGGAGTCTGTTCCCCGTCCTGAAACCAGCGGGGCTGGAGAGGCCAGGAGTGCGCTGTCCCCCTGCCAGGCGCGTGCTGTGGCAGAGTCACTGGGTCGTGTGTGCCCCCCTATAGGAGATGAAGATGGAATTGCGTCCGTTCCCTGTGGGCCTCCATTGCAGCGAGAACTTGGGCGCCCTTTTTTTTCTTAAGTGACTGCAAACGCCCGCTGCCTGGTACTGGAGTGAAGTTGTGCTCAGAGACGTCTGATGTTTTCCAGGTGGAACGTTGAGGATTTATGCAGATAGTTTACGACCAAATATCCCCTACAAGACCATCCTGCTGTCCACCACGGACCCTGCGGACTTCGCGGTGGCGGAGGCGTTGGAGAAGTATGGCCTGGAGAAGGAGAACCCCAAGGACTACTGCATTGCCCGGGTGAGTGGCTGCGGCAGCGCCGCCCTGTGGTGCCAGCGAGAACTTGCCAGTGAACTTGCCCCGGGGCTGATTCCTTCCCCTGTGCAGTTTAGAATCCGAAAACCCATGTGTTACAGCCACAGGAGAGCATTCCCTCTCCCGTTACACAAGTTACCCATGCTCCTGTGCGGGGTGAGGGAAGGAAGGAGGCAGGTTGGGAATAAAGGTCACCCACAGTTCTATCGGGGGAGCAGCGATTCACATTCCGCTGTATGTCCTTCCAGGTGTTACTTGGCCTGCACAGGTAGAGTTTGACCAGTTTGCTTTCACAGTGACTCTGTTGACCCCCAAACCATGACTCTTCCTTTAAATGCCCGTGATGTGCTTCTGCGGGACAGTCACAGTGGACGGCTTTGTTTTAGGTTATGCTCCCTCCTGGAGCCCAGCATTCTGATGATAAAGGTGCTAAGGAAATGGTCCTGGACGATGACGAGTGCCCCTTACAGATCTTCCGGGAGTGGCCCAGCGACCGCGGTGAGTGCAGGGGGGTGTGCACCTGCTGAGCCGCTGGCTCAGTCTCTCGGCTGTAGGGGAGCTCGGCTGTAGGGGAGCCCGGCTGTGCTCCCTGTGGGCTATTTGTGGGGCGGTTTTCTCTGTCCTCCCTGGTTCCCTTGTTCGAGGTCACGTTCAGTGGCTCATGTGCAGACCTGGAACAGACTGTCCCCCTCCAGTAGGCGTGTCATGTCTTAAAGAAGCTGGGCCCCCACACTGCCTGCGTGGAAGGTCATGGTCCCGTCAGCAGTGGAGTCCCGCGGTGCCGGCCAGATGACTGGGTGGATTGGCAGATGTGTTCCAATAGGGAAAGCGACCTGCCACCCTAAAGGTTGTCCAGCAATTGGTTATTTAAAAAATGAGCCAAGCTTTTCACTCTGCAGGCCGTTGGCTCTCATTGTTCCAGAGCAGGGAAGGGGTTCCCTGTGTCTTGATGGGACAAGTTTTCTTGCTCTCGGTTCACATGATACGCTACCTGCTGTGTAGCTGGTCTTTGCATTAATAAATACATAAAGGTTTACTGCCAGTCAACCCTGGCAGTGCTTGAATGTGGACTGGTAGTTTTAAAAGTACACTCTCTCAATACTTTTTCTAGACAGTATACAGGTAAGCTTTATTAAAGTTAAATTCTTTTGAATTCTGAGTTAAGTCAGTTGAACTAAATAAAAATCAGATCAACTAAACAGATATTTGTGGGTATAGAGTGTGTGTGCGTGTTACACGTGTGTGTGCGTGTTACACGTGTGTGTGTGAATATATTTATTGCTCATAGGGTTGTTTACCAAGACGAACACTCATTCGTTCTTACACTGATGTGTGCTTTTCAAGGATGCCACGTGCTTGGGTAGTGGATAGTGTGAATTCACCTTTGCAGCTCGGTTGCTGGAGTCTCAGAGCACATCCAGAAGACTGTACTGTCTCTGTTGAGTAGAACATACTTGGGAAGCGTGCACGCAGCTTGCCCTTGGGAGTTGACATTGGGTAGCATCTTTGGTCACCTGGCCGGCAGCACTCCCGTGCATCTAGTTCATACCCGGCATTGCTTCTATTCCAGGGATTTTAGTCTTCCAGTTGAAGAGGAGGCCCCCAGACTATGTCCCCAGGAAAACCAAGAAGCACCTGGACGGGCGGCCCACGAAGGGCAAGGAGAGAGCTGACGGGGCGGGCTACGGCTCAGCACTGCCGCCGGAGAAGCTGCCGTACCTCGTGGAGCTGAGCCCAGGTGAGGCGCAGAGAACGGTTCGTTTTGTAAAGGAGTTTTTCTCTTGCCTGACAACCTGTTTCAAACCATTTATTTTTCTAAAAAACCCTCATAAGATGACATTTACTTAAAAAACACTCAAAACCTTAAGGTCCTAAGATATGTACTTTTCATGCATAAAAATAAAGTTCACATAGGCAGAAGTTGGTATTGAAAAAAAAGTTAAAATAGTGGCAATAGAGAATAAAGGAAAGGTTTAATTGATCTCCATTAACATTTTTTTTGTTCAAAATGACCTTGCAAAGTCCTTCCTCCAGCTGACAGCCTGAGATGGGCTCCTCCCAGGCAGGTTCAGGCGTGGGCTCAGCGGTGCTGGATGTATGAACAGTGTCTGAAAAGAATGTCCTTAAACTTAACAGTGCAGCGGAGAAATTGTGAGAGGGAGGGTGTCTGGTTTCAAATGAGAGTAGACCAAGTTTATTTTCCTGTTAGGCTTAAAATACTTGTTTATAGCGCTCTCTTAAGCCAAAGCTGTTGTAAGTGAGCCATCAGGTAGAGAAATACATTGATGTTCTTAAACGTTTTACATACATATCCCTATGTAGTATATATGTTTGCATATGTGATACACATGGCATGTTTATGACTTAAACGACATCATTCCGAGTTGATGTGGTTCGAGTACTAGTGTGGCCTGTGTTATACTGCGCTGTGCGAGACAGGCGGTGGCTCCCTCCCCGCCAGGACTGCGTTTAACTACAGGCCGTTAGCAATCACAGAAAAAGGGAGCTGGAAACCAAGCCAGATGCATAGGCAACCCATGGTTCTCTGGGCAGGTGTTCTGTCATTCTCTCCTCTCATTCTTAAGTGTGTGTTTGTTTGCAAGGTTGTGACTGCTGGGGAGACATGGTACGATGGCCCGGCAGGCTGCATCGATGCAGGAGAAGTGGTGTTGCTTTGCCGGGGACTGGCAGTCGGCGCTCGGTGGCAGTTTGCTGCAGGTCCTAGTTTATGCTGATGATGTTGGAGGGTTTTTACTCCATCAGCTGTTTGTGAGGAATAGGTTAGTGTTACTTCGCCCCTCAGTCTCTGGCTGAACAGTTTGTTTAAATGTCACTTGCTCGCTGTGGTTTGGACACGTCCCGGTATCAGTGTGTCTGTAGGGTGTGTGCGCATGTTGGTGCCTGGAGTCTGAGGCAGTGGCTAGCAACTGTGAGACGGCCATTTATTTCTGAACTTAACATTTTTTAGTCAGGATCTTTGAGCATTGGGTCTGTTCTTTAAAGTTTTGCATTACATGCTAGAAATTAATGATTATTTTCTTCAAACCAAAAATTTTGAGGATTTAGAAGTATTATTAGTTCAGAGAGAATTGATAAATAGCAGTCAACATAGAATAGTTTTCAAATGAGTAATGGAAAGTTGATTTGAGTGGTAGCAGAGACAGGCTGAGAATTCGTTCATTGACTGATTTGACTAATAGTTATTGAATCCTTATTATATGTCATCGTCTGGCCTTGGAGATAGCGCTCCGACAAACAGATTAAACCCTGATTTCAGGAACTTACATTCTAGCAGGAATTGCTATTTTGACTGCTTATTTCTTATGTATAGTCTCCCAGGTGATGAGAATATATAACATTTTTGTAGGTGTGGGAAAGTGGTAGAGACTAGATAAGTTTTACTTCTGTGCTCCTTTTCAACAAATATTGGCAACAGCACGTTACATGCCGATTAATATGTGTCCTTTGTCCGTGGCCTTCTGCTACGTTGGTCAGCGTTTACCGAGCTAATGCTTTAGGCTGAGCAGTGGGTTTCCAAGGTGAGTGAGGTTGCTCCTGCCGTTGAGTGATTACACCCAAGAGTTGCTGGTGATACAGTGTGGTGAGTCCCCGTGCGTGCGTTGGTCCGACGTCCCTCCTGTTGGGTGGCCTTGTTGTCTGACAAATGCCCGATGCTCAGATCGGCGACCACTGTCAGGGTGAGCAAGTGGTGGCAGACCTGAGTGCTGGGCAAGGTCTTACACGGAAACCTTGTTCTTCTCAGTAGCCCTGCTGTCTCTCTAAGTGTTCACTCTTAGAGTCAGCATGCTGAATGAAGTGGAAGGTGTTCCATTGCCAAGCAAGTAATGTATCCATGTTGACTTGTTGTGAATGGATGAGAACCGTATTTCCACCGGACACGTCATCAGACTGGGTCTGTCCGCAGCTGGGCTGAATGCCTGAGGTGTGTGAGGTGTGGGTGTAGCTGACACTGTCTTTTGGAGAAATGGGGGCTCAAAAATCCTGTAGGCTTTGCTTTGGGTTTGACTGTGTTCTTTCAACAGAAGACTGCGGAGGGCGTGGACTCCAGGCCTCCCTCCCTGCTCTCCTGCCTATGACTCACCTGTCGTCTCGGTGTCTCCTTACAGTCCGTTGTCTCTAACACACAGCCTGCCTGGGCCTGTCGTCCGTCCTCATCCTGAAGGTGGTGGGGTGGACGCTTTCCTCCCGGCCAAGCGGTCTCACTGCAGCTCACCTCTCCTGTCTCTCCCTCTCCATGTCCCGCATGGCCTCTGTCGCTGCGCTGCCTTCACCTGGGTCCTCTGCATGCGCACCCCAGGGAGAAGGAACCACTTTGCCTACTGCAGCTCTCACGCTCACGAAGGTAACGCTGTGCTCCTGCTGCTCAGCTCGGGCGCTGACAGAGCCTGGTGTGTGTGCGTATTGGTGTGGAGTTGGTATGATTGACTTATTTTAAGACACTTAATGTACTATCATTAATAAGCATTCCATATCCAGAATTCATTAAAAATAATGGGAACTTATTTTGCAAAAATGTCCAATTCCTTTACTAGGCTGACTTAAGTGAGAACTTAAAGAAGGGAGAGAGCGATTTTCCTATTCTTCTCCCCTCCATCCCCCCAAGAATAAGAGGGAAGAGGCAGGGACGGGGAAGGAGAGAATGAGAATAGTGAGAGTGAGAAAGAGACAGGGTGAGAGAGACAGAGAGGCAGCAGGCAGGAGGAGTGCTTTGTTCAGCACCGTCTGCGACCTTGGGGTGCAGTGATGGTGGTGGGAGGAGTGTCTCAGGTCCGAGACTCCTTGGGAGGCTGCAGGGGAGGTCAGCCGTGCGATGGGAGCTCATGTTACTGCCAGGCCTGAGATGTCCTCAGGGCTCCTTGTTCTCGGGCGACCTCATCTGTTCTTGTCGGCAAGCGGTGCTTTCTCCCCAGAACGTGCTACTCCGATTTTGAGTATCTCCATCTTTGTCATCTTAAATGCTACAGCTAGTTGTTGGTTTTATGGAAATACTTTGTTTTTATCTGCTTTTATAGTTTAAACTAGAGGCCCGGTGCACAAAAATTTGTGCACTCGGGTGAGGGGGGTTCCTCAGCCTGGCCTGTGCCCTCTCACAGTCTGGACTCCTTAGGGGATGTCCACCTGCTGGCTTAGGCCTGCTAAGCTGGCAGTCAGACATCCCTCTGGTAGCCCAGGAGCCCTAGGGGGATGTCCACTTGCCAGCGGGGACCAGGCCTAAGCTGCAGTCGGACATCCTTAGCGCTGCTGAGGAGGCGGGAGAGGCTCCCGCCATCACTGCTGTGCTGGCAGCCGTCAGCCTGGCTTGTGGCTGAGCAGAGCTCCCCCATGTGGGAGCGCACTGACCACCAAGGGGCAGCTCCTGCATTGAGCGTCTGCCCCCTGGTGGTCAGTGTGTGTCAGTGACCAGTCATTCCCAGTCGTTCTGCTGTTAGGGTCAATTTGCATATTACCCTTTTATTATATGCCTGGTGCATGGGTGGGGGCTGGCTGGCTTGCCCTGAAGGGTGTCCCGGATCAGGGTGTGGGTCCCGCTGGGGTGCCTGGCCAGCCTGGGTGAGGGGCTGAGGGCTATTTTCAGGTTGGCCACACCCCCTTCAGGGAGGGGGGTCCTGCTGGGGTGCCTGGCCAGCCTGGGTGAGGGGCTGAGGGCTGTTTGCAGGCTGGTCAAGCCCCCCAGCAGGGACCCTCACCCCTTGAGGGTGTGGCCAGCCTGGGTGAGGGGCTGATGGCTGTTTGCAGGCTGGCCACAGCCCCTTCAGGGTGGCGGTCCCCCCTGGGGTGCCTGGCCAGCCTGGGTGAGGGGCTGATGGCTGTTTGCAGGCTGGCCACGGCCCCCAACTACCCAAGCTCCCAGTGGAGGCTGGCTGGAAGCAGGTATCTGGGATTTATTTATCTTTTATAATTGAAACTTTGTTGCCTTTAGCAGAGGCAACAGCGGGCCAGGGCAGGCGGGAAGCTTTACTTCCTCCATCGCTGGGGCAACCAAGCCTCCTGCTTGCTCCAGCTCCATGGCTGCCAGCCGCCATCTTGGTTGGGTTGATTTGCATATAGTCACTCTGATTGGCTGGTGGGCATGGCTTGGGGCGTGGTGAAGGTATGGTCAATTTGCATGTTTCTTTTTTATTAGAGTAGATATTTTTAACGTGTTAAATCTAACAAATACTTTCTGTGCTTTGTGAAGTTTATTTACTTTTTACCATCTTATTTTAGTTTAATTTTCTCCAAACTGATCATACAGATTTTCATTAGCTATTAGCCAAACTTGGAATTTGGGTTTTGTTGTGTGTTTTTTTAAAAATATAAACAGGTGGTATTCTTTTTACCTATTTTGATATTTCTGTATACATAAAGCAGAGGCTCAGGCGTGCTTTTGTTATCTTATGAGGGTTCTGGAATGATTCCACGTGTTTGTTAATTTCATACTCTGAGGTGATGGAGCGACAGGACTTTCCTTCCCCTGCTCGCACCACGTGCATGGAGGGTGTCAGCAGCTTCGGCCGCGTGCGCTGCTCCTCACGCCAGCGTCACTCGAGGGGTCATGTGCTCCCAGTGAAGCCGGGGGCTGCCCGTGCAGATGCTTTCAGTGGCCTCACAGCCCTTGGGAGTGGCGCCGCCGCTGTGTGGGTTCACTGAGATGTGAGCTCTGCTCACTTTCTCCCGGGTCCCCTGCCACACCCAGCACAGGGCCTGCCACACAGGAGGCTCTTCGCCCGCGTCCACACTCCGCACCACACACTGCTTCCCAGAGGCTCCTCTGGACGCCCTGAGGACAGAGCCATGGGTGGAACACGTGCCTGCACACGTGCTCCTGTCTGCCCGTGAACGGCTCCCCCTTAGTAGGTAGCACGCTAAAGAGGACTTCCTGTTACAGACAAGGCGCAGCACGTGTGGTAGTGACTCAGGGACCTCAGGTTGGCAAATGATTCTGACACCCAGATAAATTTGGATTTTGGGTAAAACATCAGTTTTTTAGTGTAAGTTTATCTCAGATATTGCACATGTGACTGGATGTCATGTATTTCATTTGACAATCCTAAATAATATTCTAACGTTTCTGCTGCCCCCCAAAAAGGAGAAAGAGGAACCCTTTTCCAGCTATTGAATGACAGATGCATGAAACGGCTTGTGGAAGGAAGCCTGGCTCTGGGAGAGGGGGGTGGAGGGAGGGCACTCACTGGGCACCGCCTGTGCCCTTCGCATTGGGAACCACGTGCACATATCACGTATTCTTAAGACAGAATTAAAAGTGAGCAGATCTCAGACGTCCTGGAACAAGCACTGCTCTGTGTGGCAGGGCTCTTAGAGGGTTTTCCACTGGAAAAAGGGGCTCTGACAGCGTGGAGGGCCGGGGAGGGGGGGGGGGTGGGGGGCGGGGGAGGGTGCTGAGGACTCGGTGCGAGGAGTGTGTGTGGCTGCTGTGTGAGGGCCTGGGCGGGGGGCGCTGAGGACTCAGTGCGAGGAGTGTGTGCGGCTGCTGTGCGAGGGTCGTCACCCTTGAGCAAGGGGCCGGCCGTGCTGTTGCAGGAGGAAAGGTTGCACCTACCAGAGCTTCCGTGCCTCCGTCCCCCTCTCTTCCTCCCTCCCTGAACGCACACACACACCATCGTAGCTCGGAGTCCGTGGCCACCATGGAGGTGGCTCGCAATCTGTCTGCGGAGGTGTTTCCTGTTGTTACTTTGAAGTGGTCAGAAAGGAGGGGCTGGGAAAGGGGTTTGTTCCCTTTCTCTGCAGCTCTCACTGCTGATGTGAAAGTGGCCATGGAGAGGGGGTGATGGCCGTGAGCTCACACGATGCCCTTCAAGAGCAAGCACATCACGAGTCTTTCTTTCTCCCCTAAATAGACACGTTTTTTATGTTCTTCTGTTTTTTTTTCACTTTGTATTGAAATAATTGTTTTGATCAGTTATTTGCGTCTTTTGTTTTCTTTATTTTGTAATTGCTGTGACCATATTGCATTATTCTGTCTCTTTATTTTTAGTTAATAATTACTGATTGCTAACATTAAACCTTTATTAAACGCATACTGTGGACCGGACACTGCTGAGCACCAGGATAGAGAGGTTTCTCCGAAAAGCTAGCCCCCAGGGAGCTCAGAGCTGGGAGGCGAGGCCGTGGGAAGGAGGGAGGGACAGGGACCCGGCACCTGGTGTCTGCAGCAGGCAGGGTCGTAGCCGTGTGGGGGCGCTGGACTCAGCGGGGCTGGAGGGGGTGCCGGTCCAGGGAAAGCCCAGGTGGTGCTGATGCCTCCTTTTGGATCAGAACTTGGAGCTGCCACCATGTCATGAGGGTGGCCCAGCCGTGAGCAAGCACAGACGCCCGGTTCCTAGCGCACTTTGACCTGGGTCTCAGGTGCTGCTCCAGTGTCTCCTGCCTTGCCTGGATGTCAGACCTCTGCTCTGCTTCCGAGATGGGCTGTCACTGTGGGTGTTACTGTGCACACTAACATCACAACGGTTTGCACAGAGCTGGTGTAGGCACGGCGTCTTGTGTCCAAGAGCTGAGACCACACCACAGCCTGAAACCAGTGTGCACTCAGATGTTGAGCTCCAGAAGCCCTCCCCGCTGGCATCCCCGAGCCAGCGCCTAGAGATCGTAGCTGGCGGCTTAGTAAGAGGCCCTGAGGCCACAGGCGTTAGTGCAGTAGGTCGCGCGGCTCCTGGGCTGCTGGGAGGCTGTAGTTCAGTGGTTCCCAAACTTATTTGGCCTACCGCCCCCTTTCCAGAAAAAATATTACTCAGCGCCCCCTGGAAATTAATTTCTTTTAAATTTTAATAGCAATTAAACAGAAGGATATATGTATTAATGTTTCTACCTTTTTCGTAAAATATAGTAAAGAAAGGTGTAAATTAGAAACATTGAAGTTCGAAATTATGAAACTATTTATTGAACTCAGAATAGAAAGGTAATACAAAAAAAGTTAAAACAAATGCACCTGTGGCCATCACCGCCCCCCTGGATCGCTGCAGCGCCCACCAGGGGGCGGTAGCGCCCACTTTGGGAATCTGCTGTAGTGGATGTATGCCGGCTGGGCTGCCTCCACGGCCACCTCTTTTGGGACCTGTTGGTCCTTTGGGGCATGTTCCCTCCTGTGCTGGCAGCTCTGAAATCAGAGCAGGTCTTAGACTGGTGCCATTCTATAGGGGAGGGAACGAGTAGGTGCCCTAGGCAACACGCCTGCGTAGAAACCAGCCCGCCTGGCACTGCTCTCCCCAAGCACCTCCATCATGGAAGTCCTGCGCAGGGACGTGTACAGTTCCAACACATCATAGCGGGTGGAGTGACACCAGCAAGCCAGGGCCCTCTGTCCTCCCGCAGCTCTGCTCCCTGGAGCGGAGCCCCTGGGGATAGGGTTCAGAAGGCGCGGGTTTGGGTCTCCTCCCCAAGGATTTGGTCCAGGAGGTCTGGGCGAGCCCTGAGGCTGCACTTGGAAGACCTGCCTCAGGGGTCCAGCCGTGCCCACAGCCAAGTGGCTGGTGCGGGTAGAGGGCAGGTTCACTGCCAGAGGGACCTGGTCTCAGGGAAGGCCCTGGGTCTGTGATGACCTTTCGCTGGCTGATAGGATCACTCCCCAGAGTCATTAACAAAACCCAGGGCGGGGGGAGGGGGAGACAGTGCTTGTTACCTGATGAGAAAATGTCGGTGTGAATGACAGTGTTTAGCACCTTGAATGATACTCAACAGAAGCTGATGTGTTCATGTGTTTAGTTTGCGTTTTCTGTGTCCCGTTAAGTCACATGCTGTGAATTTGGAAGGAGTGTGGTGTCGCTTCTAAGGTGACCTTTTACTTGCTTCTCACAGACGGATCTGACTCCAGAGACAAGCCCAAGCTCTACCGCCTGCAGCTCAGTGTGACTGAGGTCGGGACAGACAAGTTTGACGACAGCTCTATCCAGGTGCGCGTCGGACGGCCGCTCTCAGCTGCCTTTTGTGATTCTCACCTTTCAGTAGGAGGTAGCAGGTGGGAGCGAATGGATAAATGGGTGAACATGAAAGACTGTATTTAAGCGTAAGTAGCTTGTTCACTCGGGGTCACTTTTCTTTGCTCAGCGTGAGAAGAGCAGAGTGTGCGCTTCTGTCCACACTGCCCGTCTAGAAACGTGGGGTGGCCATGACGTTCCTGAGACTGCTGCTTGTCCCCAGTGATGGCGGTGGTGTTACAGGCCTGCTTCCGGGAGACGGTGCCCATCACCGGGCGACACCTGGGGTCGCAGGCCTTCAGGACTCGCAGTGCAAGTGTCGTCTGGGCGTGGTTCTCGGGCGCTTAGCAACCCGAGCTCAGCGGCTGTGAGTGAGCAGTCAGGGCATCGCTGCACCAGGTGGACTTGGTTGTAACGACGGCCAGCTGTCGATGTTGGGTTCAGCTCTGACATCCTTTCCTCCTCAGCACAGCAGTGAACAGACACACAGGAGCTTGTAATCTTACATCTGTATAGACTGACCACTAACTCTCGCAGTCCTTGAAATGACCATGTGCTGTTTAATGCGAGTTACAGCCTGCCCTAAATCCAGGCTCTGGCTGCTAAAAGGGAATGTGCAGTTGTTTGACAGTGTTTACTTGTCTTTACGCTGCGATGGAAACCCACTGAAAAGCGCCAGAGCTTGTTAGACCATGCGTCGTCACAGGGACTCGCAGCTTTACGAGTCTGTGTTTACGTTCTGTGTACTTTTCCTCCTGTTTCAGTTGTTCGGCTCAGGAATTCAGCCCCATCACTGCGACCTCACGAACATGGACGGCGTGGTCACCGTCACGCCCAGAAGCATGGACGCGGAGACCTACGTGGAGGGGCAGCGCATCTCAGAGACGACCATGCTGCAGAGCGGGATGAGTGTGCAGTTCGGGGCCCAGCACGTGTTCAAGTTCGTAGACCCCAGCCAGGACCACGCTCTGGGGAAGAGGCCCGTGGACGGGGGCCTGCCCGCCAAGGGCCCCAGACACAAACCCGGGTAAGTCACTGAGACGCGTTGCCTCTGAGAAGCGCACAGTGTGTCTCCATTATGCCGAGGCGTTCCAAACGAGGCATCGGTCACGTGATTTTAATTTTGTCTTAATTTTTAACTCAAAGTGGGTCTGTGGTTCCAGTTCTTGTTTATTTGGTTGGTTTCAGAGGGAAGAAGAAGAAAGAAAGGTCTTCATCCTAACACGGGGTTGTGGCTAGTTTTTAAGTTATTTTAAAATATGTTGTTATTTGTTTGATCCTTTCAAACAATACTTGCTTCGCTCTTCTGTGAGGATTACGGTGTCTGTGTAAGATCCTCCCTAAGGAGGTTTTGTGTTGAGGTTCGTTTTCCTGTCACTGAGGGGACAGGACGACCTCAAGGAAGGCTCTGTCTTTTATGCTTGAGCTCCACCTAGCGCCTGTCTGAGGACTCGCAGCGGGGCTGCTGCTGGGAAACAGGGAGGCCTCCTGTTTGGGGAGGCTTAGCCGTGGGGTGTGCGTGTGCGTGTGCATTTCACACGGTAGTGGGTGTGGTCTCATGCTGTTCAGAGCAGCCGGGTGTGCATGAAGAAAAAGCCGTGCAGGAGCAGAGCCTGGAGCAGCTGTGCTGGTTTCCTGCGCCGCCTCCCTCCTTGCTCCCTCCCGGACCTCCCTTTGCTCAAACCCCCCCAGAGCCTAGACTTGGGCGGCTGTGAGCGTTGGGGTCTCTTCATGTTGGTCTTGCAGTGTCGGCGTCATCGACCTGGTTGCTGCTGTTGGCTAGCAGTGGGCTCTGCCCCGCCATTCTTTGTCCATGATGAGTCCTGGCGAAGGACAGGGCGAACATGATTGCTGACATGTTCACAAATTTCTCCATTTCTTTCTCTGTAGCCTAAGCAGCAGGACCCATAAAAGTCATCACACGGCCTCAGCAGGCGGCTCCTGGCATCTGAGGCGGCTGCTTCCTTTCGGTGCCGTTTGCGGCCTCAAGGCTCACGGGATGGGACTCTTGCTTCTTTCTTTAGGGCTCCTTTCCGTTTTCTGTTCTTAAATGTAGGTTTACAGACTGTCTTGAGAGTGTTTAGTAAGAATCGGTAGAAATGTTTTGTTTCGCTTTGTTTTCGTGTGAGGGCGTCACGTCACGGGAAGGCCATCGCATCCGGCCGCCTGGAAAGGGGGAGCCAGGTTGCTTTAGGATGTGACACACAGAGACCCCTCTGCAGGCTCCGCTCTCTTCACACCCAAAGACGCGACTTTCATCCTGCAGCTTCGTTGCTGGGAAGCGCCGTCCTGAAGATCTCGGCGCTGGGCGTTCCTCTAACCCAGCCGTGGGCAAACTACGGCCCGCGGGCCAGATCCGGCCCGTTTGAAATGAATAAAACTAAAAAAAAAAAAAAGACCGTACCCTTTTATGTAATGATGTTTACTTTGAATTTATATTAGTTCACACAAACACTCCATCCATGCTTTTGTTCCGGCCCTCCGGTCCAGTTTAAGAACGCATTGTGGCCCTCGAGTCAAAAAGTTTGCCCACCCCTGCTCTAACCGCTCCTTCTGTGTCACTGGGACGAGGCTCTGCCCGATCATTTGAGTCTTCATTCTCTGTGTTTTCTGTTTATCTTGGCAGAATTGTTCAGGAGACAACTTTTGACTTAGGAGGCGATATTCACAGCGGAACAGCGTTGCCAACAAGCAAGGTAGGTGATGGCATCTTGTCTGACAGGACGTGGTGGTTTAATGTTCTAGGCACCGTGGGTGAGTTACCGTAGTGGACCCGATACACTGCTGTGCAGACTCCACAGGGTCCTAGCTGTGGGCTGTTTATCTCTCAGCGACACATAGCTAACTGTGGGCTGCATTTCTCAGCGACGCGGGGCCGGGGGCAGGCTGTGTGTTCCCTGAGCAGAGGGGGCTGTGCTTTCTCTTCGGTGCTGTGTGTGCCCAGCCCTTCTCGGTCAGGTGATCCTGAAGATAATGGCCTCCCACTCCCCTTAGCCCTCTCCTTGGTCCTCGCTCCCACCTGTCAGCTTACCTCCTCGGCACTTGGCTTATCTTGTGTGATCAGTTATTTCTCTTCTCACTCTGGTTATTTGTTGCTGGGAAACAGATACCCCGAAACTCTGGACTGAAACAGCAGGCTCCTGCTTACAGTCGTGCACGTGGTTTGGATGCACCTGAGCAGCGAGTTGCTGGTCTTGCTGATGGTTCCTTGTGTGGCCGTGCTCAGCGAGTGGGTTTGTTGGTGGCCAGGCTGTGCTAGGGCACGGGGCCCGCTGGGCCTCCCACCTCCCTGTCATCTCAGGTTCTCTCCGTGGGACCTCGCCCTGTCGTCTCCATGGCAGCCAGACGTCCTGGGGCCTCCCAGCAGCCACGGGGTTTGCAGGTCTCCCGAAGGCTCAGGCGGGAGCTGGCAGGGGATGGCTCCTCCAGGGGCCTGTGGGTGAAGCAGAGCGCAGGCCCTGCCCAGGCTCGGGCGTCCTGGGGCCGCACACAGCAGTCTCCAGGCGGGGGCGTTCTCACCAGCATCGGGGAGAAGCCTGCTGTCCCCGGCGCCTGCCCAGCTGTCTGCTCCTGCTCACAGCATGCTTTCTGGAGAAATAGCTCTTCCTCCGACCTCTCTTCGTTACTCGGCTTTCATTGGCTCCTGCTCCCTCACGGGGACTGTCTGTCACGGGCGCTGAGGTCCTCCAGGTTGCCGTCTGCTGCTTCCATCTGTCTTCGCTGGGTCACCGCCAGGGTGTCCCCCTCCGTTCCTTCCCACGCGGGTTCTCCTTCCTCCTTACGCTGACCTGTTGGTTTCTCCCCGGCTTCACAGCTACAGTTTGGGGGCATCAGACCTGGAGCCCTTCGCTCTGTCGATCCGTGTTCTCTGGGTGACCCGGTGTGGTTGTGGAGTTAGAATAGCAGCTGTGTGTTAATTACCCCTGAGTCTGACCTTGGCCCTGACCTCCGCTGGTCGACCTGTCCAGGGGGTGCGGACATGTATCTCAGGGTTAACTCAGCTCAGCACTGGGTTCTCCCTGTCCGGCCTCCTCAGCGCTGGCCGGGAGTCTGCGGCCAGCGCTCCTCGCGCTTTTCCTTCTCGCAGCCTCCACACCCAGCATCGGCCATTCTCTCGGCTCCACCTGGGAAATGTCCCCGTGTCCGCCTTTTCCACCCCGCGCGGTCGTCACAGAGCAGCACACATAGCTCCTCAGGAGCTGCCTCTCTCGTGTGCTGCCTGGGCCCCTCTCCTCCCCGCAGCCAGGCCCATGCTTCCCGAATGGAAGTGAAGTCTTGTTACTGCCCCTTGTTCAAAGGCCCAGGCCTTTCTTATCCCAGAGATGGCGCAGTCCTCACCCGGTTACACAGCTCCCCGGGACCTGCCCGCTGCCTCCAGCCGAGCATGGGCTGGCCACGGCTCCGTCCCTGCACGCAGGCGCCTGGCTGCTGCTCCCTGACCACCCGTGTGTCCACATGGTTCCCCTCTGTCCTCAGACCTTCCTGAAGACCTGTTCCTCACGCACCCAGCACCACCAGCCGCTGCTGCCGGTTGCCGTGCAGCCTTCGTTCCCTGGCCCTGCCTGGTCTGTGGGTGGACAGCAGGCTCTGGAAGGAGCTCTCGCTTGTGAGCTCCTCTGTGCTTCTGGGCTCAGGGCAGCGTGTGGTGTGTGAGTGAGTCTCAGGGACCAAATACAACTATAAACATTGTAGCTTTTTGTAAAATGTATAGTCAACATAGAAAACCATAAATTGAAAAAAGTAAAAGCATGAAAACTGTTCATTCACAGTTTTAAGTTGGCTATTGATAACATTGATGGTTCCTTTTTTGAACTCTTGATGCATGTCTGTGTGTGTGTGTGTGTGTGTATACATTTTAACATACTTAAATCCCTACCCCCCCCACACACACACACACATACTCAATCCTTTCTGTCCTACTTCCTTTGGCTGTTCTTTTGTGAGTATTTCCTTTGAAAATCATTTGAAAACAAGCTGGATTGTACCATAATATGGTAACATATACTAGGTGTACCGGTTAATAATGGCGGATTTTGTAATCAAAGAAAACACAATAATTTCAAGAGAAACATCAAAAGTGCTTTATTCAAAGTAACGTCCATCGCTAGCTACACATTTCCCCATCTTTCAGGTAATTTGTGGAGACTGTCCCAATAGAACTTTTCTTGTTTTGAGGCAAACCATTCAGGACCCAATTTTCTACTTCTTCATACGTTTTGAAGTGCTGCTCAGAAAGTGCGTGTACCATCAATCAGAACAAGTGGGAATCTGAGGAAGCAAGGTCTGGTGAATACAGCGGGTGGGTTTATACTTCCCAGGCAAGATCTTTTCACGTGTCTTTAACTGGTTTTGAAGTGTGTGGTGGTGTGTCATCATGAAGCAAAATTACTTTGCCGTGTCTTCTGGCCCATTCTGGTTGTTTCATGATCAGAATTAATGGTTTCACCTGGTTTTAGAAGCGCATAATACACCACACCTTCCTGATCCCACCAAACTCAGAGCATTGTCTTCTTTCCGAAGCGATTTGGCCTTGCAGTCGATGTTGATGGTTGACCTGGATCAACCTATGATTTTGTGTGTTTGGGATTCTCAAAATAAATCCACTTTTCATCGCCAGTCACAATTCGATGCAAAAAAGACTTTCTTTCGTGCCGTTGAAGCAACATTTTACTGATGACTTCGGTTTTCCATTTGTCTTTTGTTCAGTTGATGTGGCACCCATTTTCCTTCCTTTAAAATCTGTCCCATTGCTTGTAAACGATTGGAAATTGTTTGCTGAGCAACGTTTCATCTTTCTGCAAGTTGTTTTTCAGTTTGACACGCATCTTCATCCAATAATGCTTGTGATTGTTGGTCTTCAAACTTTTTCGGTTGACCTGGACATTTTTTGTCTTTCACATCGAAATCACCACCTTTAAAGCGTTTAAACCAGCGTTCACAAGTATCTTGAGATGGAGCATGTTCACCATAAGCTTCCCGAAGTATTCAGTAGCACTTCAAAATAAAGTAATGAATTAAAACTTCCCGCAAATGCTCTTTTTTGGGGGGCACGAAATTCGACATTTTTAAGTGTAAAAATACCTATGATGTTAACACCTTCAGCAAATTTGACATATGAAGTTTTGAAGCTTACTGTCACTACAACAAAATAGCATACATATCAAATTGCATATATATCAACATATGTGTAACTCCATCTATTGAAAAAAATCTGCATTATTAACTGGTACACCTGGTAAACTTAACCATAATTTATCGCCTGAATATTCATTTAAAATAAAATTTTTGCAGTCTAAGTATTTCTGTTCACTGACCAGTTTTATTTCTATCAGTGTATCTTATGGAAGTAATTATTGTGTAACAACAGAAAGGATTGGTTTAATTTGATGACTAGACAACAAAACGTACAGACATACGCTTTTGTAACATAAAAACATCGCTAGATGTTTATGATGTGATAGAAAGTAACTTTTTGTAAGGTAGTGCTCTCATTTACGGAAAACGCAGACAAACGCGAAGATACATACGGCTCAGGTTCCTCTCGGTGGAAAGACAAGGGTGATGCTCATCTTCTGCTCAGCTCTGCAGTTGGAGGAGCGATGAGACCTGCACAGGCAGCCCGGTGCAGGGGTTCTCTGTGAGCCATTGCCTAACGCGGGAACTCACCCTGTTGGCCTGTCGTGGTTGTCAGGAACGGGCACTGGTTGGCAGGGTTAAATGTACGGCACTGGCTGCTGTATACACGTTTCTCCCATGTTGGTTAAGGACAAGAAACACCTGTTTCTGTACTCAATTCTTTATTAGGTGTTGAGCTACAATGAGCAGATTTTAAAATCCTTTCTTAAAACTAACGAGCCACAAAAGGACCTAGCTCTCCATGTTGTGCGTATTCCGTCAGCGCTGTCCTGACTTAAGAGACTTTTTGGAATAAGGTCCCTGTGACTCCTGTGCTCTGGGAGAACCTGGTGCTGGTCTGTGTGCCTGTGTTGTGAAGCGAGCTGCTGGCCTGGGGAGGGCGTGGCTGTGCCTCATTAGTCCTCAGTGATGTATGTTCTGGGCGTGCCCTGGGGGCGTGCGGCTGTGCTCCTCCCGCTCGCTCACCACGCCTCCACCTGCCGGCTGGGTCTGAAGCCGGTGCCTGTGTGGTGTTGATAAGCACCTGTGTTCCCCCTTGGCTAGAGCTCCACTCGACTGGACAGCGACAGGGTGTCGTCTGCCTGCAGCACAGCCGAGCGGGGGATGGTGAAGCCGATGGTCCGCGTGGAGCAGCAGCCCGAGTACCGCTGGCAGGAGAGCAGGTAAGACTGGGTCGCTTTCCATTAGGAAAGGAGGGATGTTGCCCAGAGGGTCGGGGTACAGCTACTGCATCTGTAGAGGCTGAGCTGACCTGGCTAGAGCGTTCGAGGAAGGCAGAGTATTTCCTCGTCATGGTGTTGACGTGGGAAACACTCTGATAGTTGTGTCCCTTCTGTCCACTGCTCTCCAGGTCGGAGAGGACGCGTGTTGGCTTCAGGGTTTCTGTGAGGTGTGCTACTCTGAGCCATGGAGAGCGTTTCTCTAGGACTTGACTAGTTGATCATCTCACCCATTCTTAGGAGAAATTCCCACGTTTAAAACGCACAGAGCCAGGGTGGTTCGCAGGAGCTTTAGCCTGAGGCGCTGGTGCCGCCTCCCTCCCGCTCGCCCTCCCCCTCGCCCTCCTGCTCCCCGGGGTGGTCCCCTGCCGAGACCTGGGGAGGAGTCAGTGTTCCTTCCTGCGTCGGTCCTGCCGGTGTTTTGCACAGAGCACTGCCTTTTGTTGCTTCCTTTCCTCGTGATTGTTAAATTCCATGTCACTTGTACATCAGTTTTACTTCCTTGGCGTCTCTACCATTGTGGACGTGGGAAGTTACCGTCAGTGCCTCCAGCGTGGCGGTGCGTCCAGTGGCGGGGCCTGACCTGCAGCTGCTGGTGCTGAGTGTGCTGGGCTGGCGGCTCCGCCAGAGCTGGGACGCAGCTGGATGCCCCGCCGCTCGCAGCAGCAGCCCTGCGGGGCGCCCCTCCCCTCTGGGTGCCAGTCCGAGTTTCAGGGCACCGTTCTGACTGCTCCCTCTCAGTCCAGTAGCTGAGGCGCCAGCTGAGGCAGGCGGTCACTCACCCAGGCGGTGACGGGCCACAGGTCCAGGCCGTCCCTTCCCCATCCTCCAGCAGAGGTTTCCGTGTCCATCACGGGGACTAACTGTAGGTTCATGTGGCACCTCAGGCTTCACCGTGTCTGTGGTCTGGGCTTTTGGTTCTTGGTTTAGTTTGCTGGCTTTGTTGTTTTAGACGTAATAGTAAATCGTCTACTTCCTGTGTCTGTGCTTGTATTTGGTGGTGTGTTCTAGAATAAGATGTAGACGGTGTATTTGTATTGTGAGGAGCACCTCTGTTTATTTATAAGGTGATCAAGAGGCACGTATCATAGTCCTGAGCCTGTGAATATTTGAGTGAGTGAATCAAGACGTGAGAGGGAAAGATCGGTTAGGATGATGCTCTGAGGATATGCACAGTTCGTACGAGTACGTAATAAAGGGAAGGTGGTCAGATAATGGTGTTAAAATAGCCGGGTGATGATCAATCATCTGTCATAAATTATTTTATCCTGTGAATATACATATTAAGTAACCTTTTTCAAGGTCAGATTATTTTGCTTTGCAAAAGATTTATTAAAGGTTTTATTTGAACTGTAATGTGTGTTGATATTAAGACAGTGATAGAAATCGGAGATTTTCCCATTTCCAGTCTTTGTGTTTTTCACATGCAGTGTTGGTATAAGCAATGCTCAACTGATACATTTATAAAATCTAAGCTGCTGTAATAAGCATGTTTAAAATACTGATTTTGGTCAAAACAAATCTTTCCAAATGATGGGAGTGACTAAATTGTTGCTGACACTTTATTTTTTCCCTGAGAATTTAAATACTCTATTTTTACTAGATTTGTTAAATTGATGAAACAAGTAATTTGTAAAGTTTACCCAGGGCCATTTTATGGACATTGAATGAAAATAACTATTTACCTGCAATGTTAGATGTCCATAAATAGGGCAGTGTAAGAAAGACACATTGATATCGAGCACTTAAATTACATTGTGAGTATAAGGGCATTTAACACATACATTGTTGAGTTAAATCTAAGTTGTTAAGTCAGAGACGGCATAAATTTTGAAGCATATGATGTGATGAAGATGCTCTTGGTTTACCCGTGTGACTGTCCTCACTGGAGTTCACGCACATGTGTTTTCTCCTCCCTCGCCCTGGTGCGTGGGGGAGAGGGTGGAGGATGGGAGCTGGGCTGTGGGAAGGTGGTGGCTCTTCGTTGCCAGCCTGGAACTGGGGATCCGGGGTCATCATGGTGCTGTTTCTTTCATTGTGAAGAGTCTTTATTATTTGAACTAACTTATTAATGAGGAGACATACCAATGACTCCAAATACTTAAATCTGTCCAGTTCATTACCATTTGTCTAAGAGTATTAGACTGAAATGTTGCTGAAAAGATTCATTTGAATCAACTTTGACTTCAGTTTGGTTTAAGCCAATATTTAAAAACAGATATTTTCATTTCAGTGTAAGTCGTTATAATTCCCACTATTTAATTTTCAGTTAACTTTGCAGAAAGGCAAAACACATTTATCTTACACATTTTAAAAAGTCTACTTACTAATGGCTTTCAAATGTTTTTTGATGAGTGTACAACACAATATCACATGTTTACATATGCCCTGGTGGACACACACCTACATGTGTATCTATTCCTATTTGTAACTGAAGGAAGAATTTCATACAACAGTCCCCCACCTTATAGCCTGTCAGTGGGGCCAGGTGTCCCGCAATCTGAAGAACTCTTTAATACACATCACCTGACCTTTGAATTACCTGGAAATATATGAACATTAGCACAGTGCTAGTAATTAGGAATGTTCCCAGATTACAGCTTCTCTTTGTTTGTGTTTTAGGCAGTTCCTTATTTCTGTAGTGTCAGGCTAAGTGATGAAAAGTGGCTCGAATTTATGTGACTTTGAGAAGAAATGTGAGTGAGTAGGATGTGTACTGAGGCAGGCATCGCTGAGCATCGAGAATGCGGACCGCGTGGCTGCAGGGTCTGCGGGGCTCCTGTCTGACTCGGCTGGAGAGAGGCCGTGGGCAGCGGGGTGTTCCTCCCTTCCTGAGTGGGGCTCAGGGTGGCTTAGATGGCCTGTGTCCCCAGCAGTGTCTCCTCACTGTCACCTGAGCCATCGCGCAGCAGGTGTCTGGCGGCCTGGCTCTGTGCGGGCAGGAAGCCTCGTTAATAATGGAGTCAGGGCGGGTCTGCTCTCCCGCAGAAGCAGGTCCTCAGAGGGTGGGCCTGTGCCGAGTGGGATGTGACAGCTGTCAGTGTATCATTTGAATATTTGCATACGTCACATGTGCAAAGGAGGCAGTGGGCTCTTCCTTATCCAGAAAACTGTACAGAGGTTGTTTGTCAGAGTTTCAGAGCTCTCCACAGGTCGTCAGGATGCTGTTAGCTCCGTGACCTGGCTTTAAGAGCCCCATTCTTCTTGCAGAACGCAGGATGCTCCCGGGCCTGAGCTGGTGCTGCCTGCAAGCATTGAGTTCAGGGAGAGCTGTGAGTATGCACATTCCACTGGTAGTGAACTTTTCTTGTCCATTTTTCTCCATCTGATATTCATGTTTTCTTTATTTTGTTCTTCTTTTGGGAAACTTCACAGCTGAAGATTCATTTTTATCTGCTATTATAAATTATACGAATAGCTCTACAGTCCACTTTAAGTTGTCTCCTACGTACGTGCTCTACATGGCCTGCCGGTACGTATTGTCGAGCCAGTACAGGCCGGAAGTCAGTCCCCCCGAGCGCACCCACAAGGTGATCGCCATCGTCAACAAGATGGTGAGCATGATGGACGGCGTGATCCAGGTAAGCCCGCGCGGCCAGCTGTCAACCAGGGAGGCCAGTTCCTTAATGCTTCAGACTTGGCTTCATATTTGACTTTATCTTAAGAATTTTTCCTAAAATAAAAGTTACATATATTATATTGAAACTGCGTAGCTTTAAAAGTTGAAAAGAAATGTAAAGTCTTTTCTATTTCTTCCCCACAAACTGGAGAATAAGGGAAGGTAAATTGTACATGGTCACATGATTATCATGAAGAAGACCCTTAAAATTACAATAGTAGTTGTGAGAAAGTATTGCGACTTGATATGGGTTTCTTAGAATTAAAAATAATGATAATGTATTGAGATGAAATTCAGAACCATTTTAAAGTGAAAATTCAGTAGCATTTAGCACGTTCCCAGCGCTGTGAGCCACCAGCTCTGCCTGGTCTGAAACATTCCCCTCACTCCAGCCCAGCCCCCTGAGCGGGTCTCGTTCCCCTTCCTTCGGCCCCAGCAACCCACCTGCGAGTCTTTACTGCTGTAAGGGGCCCTCGCTCTTGCCGAGCCTCCATGAGGCTGTGGTGAGTGTCCGGGCGGGAGCTCCCGCCCCACTTGTGGGCATAGTGGCAGCCTGGCCTTTCTCACCGGGACACGCGCCGCAGGCGCTGCTCTGAGTCAGCTCTGACCGGGGCAGGAAGCAAGGTGTCCTCTTGGTGGGATGGTGCCCGCTCAGCAGAGGAGATGGGCACCGTAAATGGATAGATTTGCAAACGTGTCTGAGTCGCGTGGCAGTGCTGGTACTCGGCTCTAGAGCACAGGTGTGTCCCGTTCAGTAGCCGCCCAGATGGCTAGGTTCTCTGTCTCCTGTCGGGAAGGTTTGAGGCAAACTCATCTTTTTTTTTTTAATACATTTTTTATTGATTTCAGGGAGAAAGGGAGAAAGAGAGAGATAGAAATATCAATGATGAGAGAAAATCATGGCGTGGCTGCCTCCTGCATGCCCCCCACTGGGGATCGAGCCTGCAACCCAGCCTGTGCCCTGACCGGGAATCAAAGACAAGACCCTTCCGTCTATAGGCTGATGCTCTATCCATTGGGCCATACCAGCTAGAGCTAAACTCACCTTTAATTCCCTCAGAGGCCCATGTTTTAAGAGACATGTTGTTTCTTTATGTTTGAGTGGTTGGCATATGAATTGGATGGGGCTCTTCCTTTATCCAAGTGAAGACAGAGATTCCACAGGAAAGTCAGTTTATTGGGACACCGTTTTGTCACTCCTGTTATTTTATAGACAAATGCGATTTCCTGTCCAGCTGTCCCTCAGAGCCATTGTCTGTCTCCCATCACGTTTGGGTTTGTAAATACTGTTTCAAGTTATGAGATTCTTGTCATCATGACTTTGACAGACTTTTCCTTATTGAGTTTGAACTTCACTGGGATCACCAGGATTGAAACCTGTCTTTTAATTTCAGATTCAGGTTTAGTGTATGATTGGAGGAGTCTTTTTTTAAAAATATTTTATTGATTTTTGCAGAGAAGAAGGGAGAGGGATAGAGAGTTAGACACATCGATGAGAGAGAAACATCAATCAGCTGCCTCCAGCACACCCCCTACTGGGGATGTGCCTGCAACCAAGGTACATGCCCTTGACCAGAATCGAACCTGGGACCCTTCAGTCCGCAGGCCGATGCTCTATCCACTGAGCCAAACCGGTTAGGGCTGGATGAGTCTTAATGTTGTAGAAACAAACTGTGGTAGTGAGTAATTTAAAATTTTTAATTTGTAAAAACCCAAGTTCAAAAGCCAGTTTACTCACTTTTTAGATTTAAGTTTTTATATGTTTTCAGATTCTCCAGTTTTTCAGCGTTTATATGTATTGTTTCCGTTGGTCTTTCCTGTCTCTCTTATTCTTCCTCAGTAGCGGGAGCAGGCTCCTCACAGGCAGACCTTTAGCCCCAGCGCACGGTGTCACTAAGACACCAGATCAGTGTGTGTCGTGTGCTCACTGTCACTTCTTTACCGATCAGCTCGGGGAGTTCACGCCGTGTCACTAGCCAGTGTCAGGAGCACAGACTCCTCTGTGCCTCGTCCCGCAGAGCTGCGTCAGGGCGGGGCTGGATAGGTCACCCGGGAAGAACAACTCAGTGTCCTGCCTTCGTTTTAGTGTTTTGGTTTTTTTAAACTATCATGATTGTTTACGAGTTTCTTTCTCTTGTTCTGCTTGATCCCCCTCGTCTGTTTTTCTCCAGGAAGTAGACCAGGTTGAACAGGTAGGACCTGCTGTGGGACTGAGCCTGGCTCTGTTGGCTTAGCTGAGTTTCTCATGCTGCTTCCATGTCAACACAGTGCTCAGACCGGACCGAGCGTCCATAACACTCATCCGGCAGCTGAAACACGCAGTACTAAACCCCTTTGGACTGTGCAGCCCTTACCAGCATTTCATAACTTCTGCTTAATGCACTTCCGTGTGGATATGAAATGACAACAGTTCTGTTTCTTCTCCTCGTTCATCCTTGGTTCCTATCCTTTGGATCTCATCTGAGGTTGCCTGGCCTGCACATGTGGTCGGGAGAGGATGCGATAGATCAGTACTTGATACTGGGTTGCTTGGCGTCCAAGCCAGTGACTGCGAGTATCCGGGTGGCTGTGGGTAACCATGGATATGTGTGTACGCGCAGATTACCAGATAATGCACAACCTCTGATTCGGTGCTGGATTCCTCGATGTCCCATTTCTCCATTGATTCATAAATGGTAGCCAATTAGAGCCCTGTGTCTCCGTGAGCCCAGGAAGCGCGGTGGCTACTGATTTCCCACTGCTGTGCGTGGGCCCAAATTCCCCGGCAAGTATCTGGTATCTGCGGCAAGTGCGCTGGTGGAACGGGAAGGTACTGGTCTATCCTCGGCAGCTTTCAGGAGCAGCTGGTGGTTGTTGTTTCGGTTGGTCCTGTGGCGGCTCACGGGATGCGTTCTGCCCCCAGAAACAGAAGAACATCGCAGGGGCGCTTGCTTTCTGGATGGCCAACGCGTCCGAGCTCCTCAACTTCATCAAGCAGGACCGAGACCTGAGCCGGATCACCCTGGACGCCCAGGACGTGCTGGCGCACCTGGTGCAGATGGCCTTTAAGTACGGGACCCGTGTGGGGAGGCGACACTGTTCTAGAAAGATTTAAATCATATTATGTTTTCTTAAATTTTCAAAACTATCTTTAAAGGTTTTTATTTGCCCTGTTTGAATAATATCAAGAAGCATAAATAACTATGCAAAATGTGTTGACTTGATAAATTGAATCGGTGAGCTGTGTTTCTTGAATCCTGAGAGTGAAGCTATTACATTTTTTAATGAAATCTTTCTGAGCAGTGCAGGCTGTTCCGCGTGTGCCATGTCTGACAGCAGCTCCTCACGCTGACATCATGAAAACTGTGCGTGTTTTCAGGTACCTGGTCCACTGTCTGCAGTCAGAACTGAATAACTACATGCCGGCCTTTCTGGACGACCCGGAGGAGAACAGTCTGCAAAGACCAAAAATAGGTCAGGACAGTCATTCCTCCCTCCCTCCCTCCCTCTTGTTTAACTTCATTTTAATATTTCATATTTGTAAGAGGGAGGTATTTTGAAAATAAACAAGCTATCAGATCGGGCATTCTTGTTAAAGCAGTAAGTTTTACTAGCAATACCACCAGCGGTAAGTTTTGTTTAAGAAGAGCTCTTATTTGGGTGTTTCATGCTGGTTGTCCTTTTCAGAAAGTCTCAGGGTGAACCTCAATGTTAAGTAAGTACAGTTGATGCCTCCGTGTGTTTAAAACACATTCTCCTTCCTGTTGAACGAGTGGCATTTTCAGAGTGCTCCGGCAGGCATTGCTGTGACTTTTGACTAAATTTACTGCCAATTCAGACCCGAGTGACCAGGGCCCTCGCTGTCTCTGCAGACGACGTCCTGCACACGCTCTCGGGGGCCATGGCGCTGCTGCGGCGCTGCCGGGTCAACGCGGCCCTCACCATCCAGCTCTTCTCCCAGCTCTTCCACTTCATCAACATGTGGCTGTTCAACAGGCTGGTCACCGACCCCGAGTCGGGGCTGTGCTCGCACTACTGGGGCGCCATCATCCGCCAGCAGCTGGGCCACGTGGAGGCCTGGGCGGAGAAGCAGGGGCTGGAGCTGGCCGCCGACTGCCACCTCAGCAGGATCGTGCAGGTGGGTGCCACTCCCGCCCGCCGTGACGAGCTTGTCGCCAATGTCTCTATTCCATCCTGGGGAACAGTGCAGGCTCGGCAGAACTCCGCCTCCCGCTGAGGTTTCACGGGTACAGAACCCGAGACCCCGGGGTGTCGTTTCCCTGGGCCTCACACGGCAGAGATCAGGGTGAGACGGGGCTGCATCCTCCGGGGCTGGAGGGTGGATCTGCCTCAGCCTCTCCTAGCTCTGGGGGTTTGCTGGCATCTTTGGGGTCCTGGGCTGGTAGAGCACCCCTTGATCTGTCTTTCTCTCCACGGGGCATTCCCCTTGTGCGCATGTCTGTGTGCAGATGCCCCCTTCCAAGGACAGCAGTCAGAGGAGGTACGACCTCATTTCCCCGTGATGGTTCCACCAAGACCCCGCGCCCAGGCCTCTTTCTGAGGTGCCCGGGGTTAGGACCTCAACATGGGGCTCGGGAAATACACTTCCGCCCATAGCAGGTGGGAGCCAGCCGGTAACTGTCCTTCAAGGGTCTGTTCTTGAGTTGAGCGAGGCATGTTTATTTTATAGCTCTTTACTGAGAGGAATTGCTATTTAATAACGGACAGTAATTAACTCCCAAGAATACAAAACCAGGAAACACAAAGCAGACACCTGTTTGTAGTCGATGCCCAAAGATGGAGGGAAAGGAATGGGAGCATAACTACAGTCGTAGATGCACAGAGGGGAGGGGCAGGGCCGGAGCCACCCCTCCGGGAAGTCAGGAGGCCACGGGGAGGGAACTGAGGCCCTCACCCCGCGTGTCCTCGCGCCGTGCGGCCCGGAGCTCGAGGGGTTGAGGCGAGAGCCGCTGGTGGGCAGCTAGGGAAGTGAGGGAAGCCAGAACGCGGGCAGTGGCTCTGTTACTGCAGCGAGTCGTGTGTATTTATCTTCTCAGCTTCCTCTGTTCTGAGGAGGTGCGCGTGGACAGAGGCTCTGCCGCCTGCTCTGGGGCGCTGAGCCATCTCAGTGAGTGTCTCTCGGACCCAGTAACAGCCGTCCGAGTGGTCACGGACGTGGTTCAGTTCCTAAGAGAACGTTTAGATGCTCTGTGAGCAGAACAAGTGGAATTGATCGTGCGCTTGTTTCCGTGACGTGAGGCCCTCTGCGGCCGCCTTTCCCTTCAGTTTATGGGCCCAGTCAGCGATGGGCACTGTGCCTTACATGCAGGGACGGCACCGCCCACGTCTCAGCGTCCGATTCTCTCCAACAGGCCACCACCTTGCTGACGATGGATAAGTACGCGCCCGAAGACATTCCCAACATAAGCAGCACCTGCTTCAAGTTGAACTCGCTGCAGCTGCAAGCCTTGCTGCAGAATTACCACTGCGCACCCGATGAGCCCTTCATCCCCACGGTAAGGGCAGCGCCGGCGTCTGGGGTCGGGTGGAAGCAAAGGAAAACTCATTTAACCGTTTCCTTTCACTTTAAAAACAAGCTTATTTACTTGACCAATCTACACGATCATGTTTGCTGTTGACGTATGAGTTCGGGTTCCGTGCAAGAAGTAGAAACTACATAAGCATTTAAAGTAGGAAGGGTTTTAACTCGGTTCGGTACTTGGTAAATCACTGGGAGACCAGCAGGGGGCGTGCAGAGCACCTGACTGCTGAATCCCACTTCTCGTTGGGAACACCTGGAGGCGGGCATTCCTGCTGCTCATCTCTGGCCAGTGTCTGCCCAGCTGGCGGTGTGTAACGTGGGACGTCTGCAGGTGCCTGAGAGTTAGAGAGGTGAGGTCATTGCATGAGACACCCATCTCCCGACCTGCAGTGCTGAGTTCATGCCTGCAGAGGGCGGCCTCAAGAACAGCCCAGACAGCTTCCCAGCCATCCGCGACCGACGCCCTGTGCATCGGTATCCTTAAGGGAATACAGCTCCGAGCGAGAAAGAAGGAGTTAGAGCAGTGGTCGGCAAACTCATTAGTCAACAGAGCCAAATATCAACAGTACAACGATTGAAATTTCTTTTGAGAGCCAAATTTTTTAAAATTAAACTATATAGGTAGGTACATTGTTATTTACTTAATTAGGGTACTCCTAAGGCTTAGGAAGAGCCACACTCAAGGGGCCAAAGAGCCGCGTGTGGCTCGCGAGCCGCAGTTTGCCAACCACGGAGTTAGAGCCCAGGCAGCCTGGATGGATGCCAGGACGTAATTTGTACAGGAGTCAGATACAGGTATAAGCTGTGCGCCGACCGTCCGATTCGAGAACAGAGGAGGCTCTGGAGTTGGAAGCCTGGGTCGCAGTGCCTGGAGGAGGCACAAGGGCCGCGGCGTGGAGCCATGTGCTCACTTCCTGTGCTGTGGCCTTTCCCGTGTACACAACCTGTGTCCATGAAACTTGTCACACAAAGTCACTTACACCCGTAATTCAGAAAGGACGTCTGCAGCCTGGACATGGGTGTTTTATCTGGAGTTTTTCATTTCACTTTGAGTGAGTTCTTGCCCGTGTCGTTCAGCGTTCTACAGAAATGGGGCTGTTCACACTGGGTGCTGAAGAATTGTGCAAGGAAAAGATAATGACTTTGGAAAAGAGGCAAAGCCCATCTTCTTGTGATTGAACAGTTTCTTCTCATTGAAGCTGCACATTATTTGAGATTAGTAATTAGTGTCTTGGTTCACTTACTTACGTGTGTGCTTTGCTGGTGTCCTGCTGCGTCGCAGGCTGATTCTGAACCTGTCGTCATGTTGTCCCCCCACGTGGCCTAAACAGACGCGAGGTGATTGCTGCTCAGCTGCTCCAGTCACGTAGCATGGCGTTTGAATTTGCGTTTCTCTGCCCAGGACCTGATTGAGAACGTCGTGGCTGTGGCCGAGAACACGGCCGACGAGCTGGCGCGCAGTGACGGGCGGGAGGTGCAGCTGGAGGAGGACCCCGACCTGCAGCTGCCCTTCCTGCTGCCTGAGGACGGCTACTCCTGCGACGTCGTCAGGAACCTTCCCAGCGGCCTGCAGGAGTTCCTGGACCCCCTGTGCCAGCGGGGTAGGTGTTGCTGCCGAGCCTGAAATCTGACCCAGCTCGAGTCTGTGTTCTACATGCAGTCCACTCGTGTGGCGCTTCCGACGAAGGCACTGCTCCGGGGACTCGGAGGGAAGTGTTTCCCAGTGACACGGGGTCACTCATGTGCAGACACAGTTCCATGGGGGGTCTGCACCCCTTCTGTGACCACTGGCTGCTCGCTGGGCGGCACGAGGGCCTTTCCTTCTGTTCCCGGTGTGGACGGGCGGGTGCTGGACATGGCCTCGGAGCTGACGTGGACAGCAGTGCCAGGGGAACAGCACAGGCTTCGGAACGGACGCCCGAGTCCTGGTCCCAGCCCTTCTCCTCCAGTCTCTCTTGTAGCGTGGGTGTGGGGACAGTGCCCACCTCGTGGGACTGTAGCGAGGAGCCCTGGGAACTGCGGCCCACGGGTCTCTAAGTGCCGGTGGCTGCCCTGCCACCAGTGCCGCGCTCGCACGTGTCTGTGCTGAGTGAGGCCTGGCTCCGCTGTCTCAGTGTAGCTCAGCTCCCCCGGGTCACTACGTCTTTCACGTGTTCTCCTACATGTGTGGGTGCAAGGGCTCGGTGATACCGGAGGCGGGAGCTGTTCCTTAGGCTTGGCCCCTGGCTGCTGCTCTTCTGTCGCGTGGAGCTCAGACGAGTACAGAGCAGACCAAACTGCAGGGTCCAAGCAAAAGGAATAGGAAAGTCGGGTCTGTGTCCACAGGAGCTTACGTTCTGTGAGTGTAGGGTTTGACTTCAGTGACTGCTGCTTTCACCACTGAGTTTTACGTCCTCAGAGATCTTGACAGTTTAAAACGTTGGCCAAGGCTGCCTCTGGTAATGCCAGTGAGTGTGGCTGTGGCCCTCCAGGCGGGCGGGGGCTGGCGTGTGGCCTGTGGAGGGAGGAGGAGGCCCAGGCCCCAGTGCTCCTCAGAGAAAGTCGGGCAGTGGGAGTGCCGAGTGTCGCCTGCAGGAGGGCCCTGAGCTGGGCTGGCACCGGGTGTGTGGGAGGTGGACCGTGTCCCTCTGCTGCACCACACCTCGCGTCGGAACCACACCCTCACCCCTTCCCACACAGCAGACACAGGTGTGATGGTGGCAGCAGCCCAGGCCGGGCTTCTTGCCCGGTTCTCCCATTCCTCCTGCCTCCACACTTCACATCTGGCTGGTCTCTGTCTCTCCCGTCCCCTGTCCGCCTGGAGTCCCGGACTGCTGTGCATGCAGCACCTCCCGCAGCTCACCTCCCTCCCGCAGCCGTCCTCCCTCCCCCGTGCGCGTGCAAAGGTGCAGACAGGAAAACGGATGTGGTCGCTAGATGCCCTGAGGGTGCCTTTCCGTCCTGCCATTGCTTCCCTTGCCCCCAGGCTTCTGCAGGCTGGTCCCTCACGCACGCTCCCCGGGCACCTGGACGATCCACTTCGAGGGCGCCGACTATGAGAGCCACCTTCTGCGCGAGAACACGGAACTGGCAAGTCCCGCGGCTGAGGTGGGCGGGGAAGGACGTGGGCCTGGCGCTTGGAGAAGGGCTGTGGGTTCCTTCCTTGCCTACAGGGAACATGGTTGTGACAGGAAGATCTTAAAGTCACCTTTAAATACCAATTTTATTTAAAAATCTTAAATAAGATTTAAACTCATGACTTATATGTAAAGTTTTTATTTCAGGCCATGTCTGTCAACAAATGGTGCTTTTTTAAAAATAAATATTTTTATCCCCACAGCTGTAATTGATTGGGATAACCTTGGTCAGCGTGAACATACAGGTTCCAGCTGTGGTTTTCTGTGTGACAAGATCTGTATATTGCACCGTGTGCCCACCACCCAGAGTCAAATTAAAATAAACCTTTGTTTCATCCTTTAGGCTCAGCCTCTGAGGAAGGAGCCCGAAATCATCACTGTGACCCTGAAAAAGCAAAATGGAATGGGCCTCAGCATTGTCGCGGCAAAGGTAGGGCGGGCAGGTGGCTTGTGGGTGGAGGGTGAAGCAGATGGCGTGGGGTTGCTGCGCCCTGTGCTGGAGCCTCTGTGCTCGGAGCCAGCCAGCTGTGGGGGGGTCTCCCCTCGGAAAGTGGAGCGAGAGCACATGTGCCTGGAGGTCGGGCCGGGCCTGGGTGCCGGGCCTCGGGGACTGCCCTCTCCTCCTGGCCGCGTGCTGCTGACGGGCCTCCCGTGGAGGGCGATGTGCGGGAGGCGGTGTTTCCGCAGCCCTGGGGTCCGAGTGAACAGGACTGGGCTGTGATGAGCCAGGACAGAGGCGTGCTGCGTGCCTGTGGGGCCGGAGCCTGCACTGCAGGGGAGCCGAGGAAGGAGAGCCGTGCTTCATTCGCGTGACGGACGGGCTGAGGAGCGCGCACTTGGTCTCGTGGGCGCCGCAGAAAAGCGGGGCGTCTGGAAGAAGAGGGGAGGGACGCGATGAAGCGCCGTGTCTGGGAGCGCTGGGTGTAGGATGAATGAGAGGCACCTGGACTGAGTGGCCTTCGGGTTGGAATCGGCTGGGAGCTGCCATCTGGGGCGAAGTGGATTGGTCTGAAGCACTGAGTCACGGGGTCCCCCAGGGGGGGCAGAGGGTGGCCACTGTCCCAGCTCAGGCTAGACCTGCTTCCTCCTCCTGGCGGGCCTGCCACGCGTAGTCCCGGGCCGCGGGGGTGTAACGGACCACAGCTCAGACGTGGATGGAACGGTCTCAGCCAAAGACTGTTTGGCTCTTTGCTTAACAGCTGAATCAAATGCCCCTTTGAAAGGGAAAAATGACGGGGGTAACAAATCCCCACCACCCTCCGATGCACAGGAAGAGCTCCAGCTCCATGTTTCCTGGCATCTGTGTTACAAGCTTTTATTTCAAATACTCGCCTACCTGACGTTTGAAATTCCAGGAGCGATTTGGAGGCTGCCATTTACCACCATCCCTATTGTTTCCAGCTCAAAAACCCTTTTTCAGTAGGAAACGCACATTCCCGTCTGATGTAGGCACTCGGCTCCGAGCCTCTTCTGTGCCCCGTGTCCAAGGCAGGAAGCACGGGCATTGCCTGCCAGTAGCCCCCTTGGGCACTCCTGCCCCTCCTCTCGCTGGCTCTGCCCGTCCCGCTGGCTGCAGCATCAGTGGGCAGTTAGGACAAGGCGCCCGCTCAGAGTCACAGTCGGGTTAGTCACCGTGACGGCAGGCAAGGAGTAGCAGGGGGTCCACGGCCGCCGGAGGCTTCGCCTTCCGCATGGGCAGGGAGGTAGCAACAGGGTGAGGCAGTGGGTGCAGCATCCCAAGGGAGGCCCTCGCGGAAGTCTGCATGGAGCCCTGACCCAGGAATGCAGGTCTGAGGACCAGCCAGCATCACTGGCCCGGGGTGCAGGCCGAGTCCCCGCCAGCTCTGCCAGCTGTGCCGTCTGCATGGGAGGGCAGCTTAGCCCTCACCAAACCCAAGCTGAGGGAACTGGCTCCGCCCATTTGCCCACCTGCCTGGCTGCTGGCCACACACCTGTTCCTGCACCTGGCCGCCTCTCCCCCAGCCCTGCCTCCTGCTCCCCTCCACGTGCCTGAAGCTCCTAAGCTGCTGCTCGGCCTTCACATTTCATTCCCACCAGGAGGCGTGGCGGGAAGGGCGGTCTCCCCGTGAGTCAAGGGAACGTCATTCTGTTGTGAGAACAGGCGGCTCTGGAGTCCTTGCTGCTTTCCGCTCGCCTCGTACCTTTTGGGTACACGGGTGGGCCTCGGTGTGGGTAGTCTTAGACGAGGTCCCCTGGGAGCTGTGCTGATATGGGGCACGTGTACTGTGAACGCAGTCGCCACGTGCTGCAGCGATGTCTGTTCCAGAAGCGAACATCGAGTGTCTGTCGTGTGGAAGTCGAGTCCGATTCTGGCGCCTGCACCTGGGCGTGTGGAAGTGGTTCTCACTGAGGCGGCGCCGCCCACGCTGGCAAGAGAGTCTGGAGCTCAGTTTGAACGTGTTCGCTTGAGATTTGGGGTGCCTGTCAGGCTAGACGAGGAGCATGTTATCTAGTAGAGTTAGACGTGTGGCTTGGCACTCGGAAGGTGAGAGCCAAAGGTGGGGGCGGCTCCTAGAGGCTGTGGAGGGAATCGCTCAGGACGCCTGGGCGGCCCTGCCTGGGGAGCTCAGAGCCCTGGGCGAAGGCCTCGGGCCCCAGGACGCCCTGCGAGTGACGCCCTGCGCCCGCGGGGCTGCTGGTGCACCGCCGGCTTCTGTCACGGGGTTTCTCTCTCTCACTGCCGTGCGTCCTCCCCTGCCAGCCTCCGCCCCGCACTGCGTTTTGTTTTCCTCTGTGAGCTGTGTGGTCTTTGTCTTGGGCCCAGGCCTCCTTTATTTTTTCCTCATTAGCGTGTGGCGTGGCTGCTGTGAGCCGGGACATTGTTTTGCTGCGAGTTCCCTGGCGCCCCTTCCACACTGCGGTTCCGTTTTATGAAACCCAGATGCTCTGGGCCGGGTGTGTGCAGCTGACTGAAACGCTGCTGTGGGAAGTGGAGAGCGCGGCTCCAGCTCATCTGGGGGACAGCACAGTGCTTCCTGTTTGGATCTTTAAAATACAAACAAGTCCGTCCTTTTTATTTGTCTGGCTCTTTTTAAAGTTTAATAAAGTACAAAGTAAGCAAAAGTCAGAGCTGACTGGTTACGTAAGAGCCTGGATGTTTGTGGTGATAAACGCCAGTGTCACCGCGTCCGGCTCGCAGTGTGGTGACCCCAGTCTCGCCAGCCCAGCTGTGTTGGCTGCTGTGGGAGCAGAGAGAAGTGAGCAGCTTCCCACTGAGAAGTCCAGTCCGCGAGCAGAATGTGGTTCTCTGTTGTCGGGCGAGTGGGCCCAGTGGTGAGTGTCCTCGGCGCCCCGGGGCGGGGGGGGGGGGCGGGGGGGGTGTCCCGTGCAGCTGGAATGTGCTCCCACAGAAGGCTTCTCCCTGGGAGCTTGTTCAGACCTGTCACTAATTAACACTCATGAAGCAGCCATTTCATGGAGCTTGTAATTGCACACCCAGGTGTTTGCTGCTTTTTGTTTTGATGCTGCAAGTTCGTAAGGTTCATAAAAACATAAGGCTCTTATATGTTTTTTATACAAGAAAAGGAAATTAATCCTGCTGGCTATCTAACATGGTGAAAATGCTTGAGATCATTGGAACTACAGCCACCACCTACGGAGCCATATACAGGGTGTCCGGGACGTAACTGGGCTTAGGCTACAGGAGGTGGGTTTGCTGTAGGCTTTCTCTAAAACCGTTTTCTCCTAAACACAAAAAAGACAATTTTAAAAGTACTTAGAACATTTTACTTAAAAATAAATGGCTAACTGAAGAGTGCCTTACAGATAGTTTTAGTTTGTGCTTTTAGGCTATGGACTGAGTTTAAGTTGTTAAGTCTCATTTAGCTCAAAACACAAAGTGGGATTCGTGCCCTCACAGAAGAGGGGGGCTGTCGGGCGAGCGGCCTCCTCGCGGCGGTGCCCACAGTGACGGGTGGCGGGTGCTCTGAGGACCGGCCCTCGGTCCTGCTGTCCTCGCTGTGGCCACGTGGCTGAGCCTCTCGGCGTGAAGTCAGGAGGCCCGGTCCCTCCAGCCCAGGTGTGTCTGGCGCCTGCAGGACTATTGCTTATGAGTCTGAACACAGTATTTTATATTTTAGTTCCAAAAGCAAAATAGCAAGTTACATCAAAAATAAGTGTTTGCCTATTTTATAGTCATGGCCTAAGTGCTCGTTTCTAGATTGGCTGAAATGTGGATTCAGTTACAGGATTAGAATAGGAGCATTAAGGGTTAATAATGCTCTAAAGCAGAGCCAGCGTTTCACATGTGGACTCAGAAAACCACGCTGCTTGCAGGTCCGTCCCAGGAAGGGAGCCTTCAGATCACTCTGCCTCGCCCACCTCTTAGCCGAGACTTGGGGTGAGGCGCAGGCCCGCAAGGCCCGCCACGAGCTGTGTGTGGAGCGGGTAGAGGGGAGACGTGGGCCGTCGGCGTGGTATCCCCCCCTTTGGTTCTCAGATCACTTTGAGAACCTGGGGAGACTGTGACAGGACACACAGCCCTTGGCATAGTTTTCAGGGATCCATACACCTGCAGCCCCTCTTAGGACCCAGCCTAGGAGTCTGCTGTCTAGTTCAGGTCCTGCGTTTCAGGGAGAAGGAGAGGTTGGTGTGGCCATGTCTTTTGTTTCGTAATTGATGCCGAGAGTAAACATGCAGGAGCTGGGCCTGGAGCCCAGCCCACAGGAATCAGGCTTCGGCCTGCCCGGCTCCGCGCCTGTTGGAGCGCCTCCCACGCACCCTCCCATGCTGGGTGGAGTGAGCCCAGAATGAGTTCTAGCGCTGATGATTTCAGAATTAAGGTAATTCCTACTGAAAAAGGGTCAGACAATGCGTTTGACCTCAGGTCTGAATTTGAGTAGCTAATGAATCAGAACGATCGGTCTGACTAGCAGTTCCGCTCAGACGCGGAGGAGGGAGCGGTGGGCAGAGCTGCTGACCGCCTGCCGAGTGCAGGGCCTGGGTGCTCAGGCCACCCGGCCACTTAGTTCTAACCCGCTGTCCACCTTGGAGACAGTAGGGCTGAGCTCATGCTGCTCTGGCCGCAGTATCTTTCTTCCTCCTCCTGCTGCTGCTGCTGCTGCTGTGTGTGTGAGTGTGTGTGTGTGTGTGTGTGTGTGTGTGTGTGTGTGTGTGTGTTTTAATGATGTGATTGTTAATCATCTCATACGCCCACACTCACTTGGAGTTCGCTTGGCCGCCTGGGTTCCTTCCCTTTGAGTCTCGCTGTGCGGGAGGGGAGAGGCCTGAGCTTTGAAGTCTTCCCAGAGGTGCAGGAGCAGGATTAGCAGGACACTTGGGAGCAGCCCTGTCCTCGGAGCGTTTCCCGTCGGACACAGGCAGTTGGCATAGGTGGGTCTCCTCCTCCCTGGGCCTCGTCGTTCTGTTGGGGAACCTTTTCCTGGTAACTTACTGCCGTCCTTTCTGCCTTGGTGCTCCACCTTCTCCCTCTGCCCTTTCTCCCTCGCTGCCTCCTGGTCCTCCCTCCTCTCACATTCTCTGCTTCTCAGACCCCTTCCTTCACCTCTAAAGGAAGGAAAAGCAGTTGCCACATGCACCGTGTGCTCAGTACCACGATCACACACGTAGGAGTCGTCTATTTCGTTGTAATTGCTTTTCTTAAGGATGGGGACCTAGGTGTTTGCACTGCCTGGTAACGTGCTGGGTTCTGTGCTCTGTCGTCTGCACGGCAGTGCCCGCGCCTGCCCGGACCCTCACCCAGGCTACTCCCGGGGCAGAGCCGTGGCGAGAACCTCGGAACTCCTGGGCCTTTCGATGCGGGATTGCTTTCCAGGAGACCCTGGTTAACTGGGGAATGATGCTTATGCTTTTAATTTTATAAATCAGTGCACTAAAAACACAACGAGGTTTTCAGATCCCACTTTAGATACCTTTAGGCAAGTAATTCTTAAAATTATTTAGCCTTGGTCTGTTTTTTGTGTTGTGTTCTCAGTTGTAGTGACTGGTTTCTCTTCCCGGGCTTGGAAATCAGGGTGTGTCTTGCCGGAAAGTACTGTCCTGGGGTGCGGGCCTGTTCCCCCAGCTGCGCCCTTGTCCTGTGCTGCTGCGCCCGACTGCTTAGCCTGCAGTGTGCAAGCCTGCAGCTTAGTGCAGCCTGGCCAGTGGACATGGAAATGAGCCACGTGGTCATTGGCAGTTTCTATTACCATCTTAAAAAAAAAAGAAACGGTGAAATTAATTTTATAATGTTTTATGGTACGCATTGTGTCCAAAATGTCCCGGTTTCAGCATGGAGTGAATATGCATTAAGGAGCTGGTTTGGATTCTTTTTTCCACACTAAGACTTTGAAATCGGGGCGTATCCTTTACTTGCTGATACACATCCAGGCTGACAGGTGGCCTGGTGGCTCCCACACGGGGCAGCGTCTGATACGATCTCAGCGACGCCTGAAAGCTGCTGCTGGGCATTCCCGGATCGGCTCGGCTGGCGCTCACAGCTCACACGGCCCCTTTTGTTCGTGGCAGATGATACGTTGACATGTAGCGGCAAAATGTTGTAGCTTCTGGCCCTGTTTTCCTTTCTTAATTAGAAGAGGAGTAGGATTACCATAAAATGAAATTTAATTGTGTGTATATGTAAGTAGGAACTAATAGAATTACTTCAATAAATTTTCTTTCTTTAAAAGAAATTTTTTTATTGATTTTAGAGAGGAAGGGAAAGAGAGAGAAACATCAATGATGAGAGAGAATCACGGATCGGCTGCCTCCTGCACGCCCCACACTGGGGATCGAGCCCACAACCTGGGCATGTGCCCTGACCAAAAATCAGACCATGACCTTCTGGTTCATAGGTCGACACTCAACCACTGAGCCACACCAGCCGGGCTAGAATTTCTAACTTTTTAAGCTAACTTTTGACAGTGTTATCAGTGTTATGCTACCAGCACACTTAATGAATATAGCAGCTGCTTCCTGACCGACGAATGCATCCCACACAGTTCTGGGCTTCCTCATAACAAGGGCTTGTGTGCCAAGTAGGGACGGGAGCACCTTCTGGTAAACCCATAGGGCAGGGGCTCCGGGAGCTGCTGGGAGGAGCCTCTGTACAGGCCGTGGAGAGCAGGGCAGGACGAGTGCCGGGGACAAAGGAGCGCTTGTCTGACGGGGAAAGGTAAGTGGGTGGGCAGGTGGCGGTGGCAGGTGAGCCTGGGAATCGGTGATGAGAGCATCTGGCAGACCCATGACATCAGAAAGAAAACATGGACACAGGCACGCGTGGGGACACGAAGCCTGGTCTGGATCACGCGTGGTGTTGGGGAGCGTGGCTGCCAGTGCGGGGGCAGCGGGGCGGTGGCGGCAGCGTGCTGGGAGGGTGCCCCGGGAACGCATTCCGCAGACCAGCCGCTCCATCGGGAGGGGAGGGGCCACATTTTGCCAGAACTTTCTGAAATGTGTACTGTCAGCTGTCTGGGTCACGGTCAGTTTTACCTGAATGTTGAACTTGGCTTCTTAAGTTCCACATGCATGTAGTGTGACAAGTTTCCTGCTCAGAAATGTTACAGGATTTTAGGTTATTGAAATACGGATCCTGCTCAGTTTAAGATGATACATTAAGTTGTCTAAAGCGTAGAGTGGTTATGAAACAATCGAGCCTCATACTTACCCTCAGGTGTGAGGTTCCTGATCTGAGAGAAGCGGCTGCAAGGGAAGGTCATAATCCCGGGCAGCCACGGCTGGCGGTGTGTGGGGCGCAGACCTCTTCCTGAGGGAGCTGGTGGGCGAGAGCCAGCTACAGGCAGCACACGCATGTGTGCAGGCCAGCAGTGTATGAGGGTGGTGTTCTCATTTCCTTACACCATGCTCTAGGGTCGCCCCAAAAATGGATACAACACTCTGAATAATTAATTATAAAGGAAGTGTTTATCAAAATACATTTCATTTTCAAAATCAGGCTACCACCTGTTAGAGTGTGTATACATTTTGGGGGGGACATGCTGTATTATGCGAAAAGAAAGAGCTCTGTTATTATAGTTTGTCCAAGTGAATGAGATTTTCTTCTTTATTAGTAGTAATCTTATAAAGTATATCAGAAATAGGGAGTGGCGGAGAGCTTGCTTATTGTTTTTACCTAAATTACAAGGACAGTGCTGTGCGGAGAGCAGGTAAGTGCCCATTCACTACACACCTGTGCGGTCGCTCCTGCCTGCTCAAAGGCACATTCCAGGGCCCCTGGGGAACCCGGCCGAGCACAGTGCCAGACTCTCCGGGCTGTGTAGTTCCTGCACACATACCTGTGATGAAGTTGGGTTTATTTAGGCACAGGAAGAGATTAACAACATCACTAGTAGTAAAATAGAGCAATATATTGTCATGAAAGGCACGTGAACGTGGTCTCTCTCTTAGAACCAGCGTGGTAATGGGCAGCTGCGAAATGGGCGGCGGGTGGCGTGGAGACCTGGCCGCAGAGATGAGTCCCGTCCCAGGTGGGCGGAGCAGGCAGCTCGAGGTTTCCTTGTGCTGCTCAGAACGGGGCACGTTTAAACCTCTGCATCGTCGAGTTCTGGGGCTTTCCATGTGGTGTTTTGAGCCTGGTTGAATACGGGCCGGAAACTGCAGGAAGCAAAGCTGCGGGTGGGGGCGCTGGACGGCCTACGTGTTCTGAAGTTCAGGAAGCATTGCTTTGATGTTGGTCAAATAGGGAGCAGAAGAGAAAAGGGTGCTTCTAGAACCTTTTTAAAAATCCGGCCCCGGGGACTTGCTATGAAGAGGTGCCCTGTGGTATTTGCAGAGAAAGAGAAGGGGGTGTTGTCAGTGCCCCGACCAGAATTCCTGTTGGACAGCGTGGAGGAAGCGCCTCTGAGACGGGAGCGCCTGAGCCGGGCGCTGTGTCCTCGTCCTTCGGTGCGGGCGGAGCTGGGGCAGAGGGGCCTTTAGTGCAGAGCGGGAGGGAGGAGGCGGTCGTGTAACCGCTGAGCTGCGGCATTAGCAGTTAATCACAGATCCCATGGAAGCACAGGATGTGCTGCTTAAAATAATTTAATTAGATTATAGATGCAGGCATACCCACGTTAACGCATGGGAGCAGGAGGGTGCTGGAGAAGGGACTTCCTGTCGTGTGTCTTAGGCCCTCGATGGAGGACACCGTCTTGGCACAGGCGGAGGGAGGTGACACGTTGTCTGTTGCTCTTTTGCTCAGTGACCTGCTGTTGAGAAAGGTGCCATTTACTAAGTGCCTGCTACTAGCACGTACTTTTTATGGTGAAACTTCAAATTTACAAAATAGTACAAGTTTGCCAAGTATCAGAATGAATTTTTTTTGTATTTTGCTTTTTGTTTTTAATTTTATGGCGGGGACCACAGGTTGCACTTGGTTATCATGCTGTTGGGAGTGGGGCGTGACTGGGAGGGCGTCTAGTGGCAGCTGGTGTCCCGGACTGGGCAGGTCTGCAGGGAGGCGGGGAGTTGTCAGCGTCTAGACAGACGGGTGTTGGCGGTGAGCAGACGCAAACCCTGGGGTCGGAGCTGCAGAGGGAGCACTTGATTGGAGCTCACAGGAACTTGTATAGACTCAGCCCCAGCCACTGCACACAGTGACCGCGGAGCACCGCGTCCCCACGCCGAAGGCTGTGCTCGGGAGACGGTCACACTGCTTCGCGGAGCCCCGTATCCTGGACGTGTGCGGCTCACACAGCAGGGGCTGCGTGCTGGCGCCCCGAGGAGAGCAGGAGGCCCTCAGTCACGCTGGCTGGTCACGCTCCAAACCGGCACGGCGACCTCACGGGAAATCATGTCGTTGGAGCATCGTAGGAAGATGGTTTCAGCAACCTCATTTGTTGGAATCTGTCTTTATGACTTTCGGTGATGCCGTCCTGTTTGCTGTCATGACAGAGTCTTTCCCGGGGGTGGGGGTGGCTGGGAAATGTGCGGGCCGTCCCGCGCGGGAGCCGCTCCCTGTGGCTCCGGGAGTCATCGAGCTGCTTCACTTGCCGTTGTGCCGCCCGAGCAGGACCGCAGTGGTCCTGGAAGCAGCTGCATGCGTCTGCGTCTCACGCTGGCCCTGTTCCGGGGCAGGCCCTGTTCCAGGCGGTGTTCCTCACAGCCAGCACCTGCCCTCGACGGAGCCACCACAGTGTGTTCTGTACGGCCCTTCCCAGGCCCCCTGCGTGGCCATGAGAAGCTTGTCTTGTTTAAACTTTAAAGGTGTAGGGACCTGGGTCAGGATGGGAGGCAGTCGCTCTTGTATGAAATGGCCCACCGTGCATGCCCTGAGGGGGTTAGCTCCCGTGCCCTGGGGCTGTCCGTAACCAGCCTCTACCTGTGGTTCAGTCTAGTCTAGTCTCCTGCCAGCTGATTTAGTCATAATTGACTGGATTTTTAGGAGTCACTTTTCTTCATTTGGAAACATAAAATAGGTACATTTCCTATTGGTTTCTTTATAGTTACCAAGTAGAACATTAATTTTATTAATATAGTTTATGGTTCTAATTGTCACGGGGAAGCCAGAACCAGGACTTTGGGAGTAGCTGTGCGCATGCTTTGTGTTTGCTCTGCTTCGCGGGGCATTGCCTTCTTCCTGTTTTCAGTGCAATGTTTCTTCCCTTGTTTCTGCTCAGGGTGCTGGTCAAGATAAACTTGGAATCTACGTCAAGTCCGTTGTGAAAGGAGGCGCTGCGGACGTGGTCAGTACACCTTTTAAAGATGTGAACGTCCGTGTGTCATATTTAACACGATAAACATTAAACACTCTGTTGAGAACCGACAAATAGCAAGTGCACTTACCACTGACTTCCCTTCCTCCCTCGGCCTTGGCTGTCCCTCTCGACACGGTGCCTCGGCGCACAGGACGGGCGGCTGGCCGCGGGGGACCAGCTCCTCAGCGTGGACGGGCGGAGTCTGGTAGGACTCTCTCAAGAAAGGTATCATCTGTGTGTTTGCTTTAAGCTTAATGTTAGCATTTGTAGGGATAGTTCACATTAAACTTGGGATTGGAAGGCACAAAATAATGCTAAAAAGTGTGTCCTTACCCTCACCTGTTTAAGTGTAAAACTCTTATATACATGACATTTCATGTGTGAGCAAAATAGAAATACGTACTTTAGTGTGGAGCAGTTTTTTTGAAGTTTAAGAAAGATTCGTGACACTCCCTAAGACCTCTCTGCTCCTGCCTCCCTCCTGGGAAAGAGGAGGCGGGGTGTGCAGGTCCTTTGCAAAGGGGGAGGGTCAGGACACTCCCTGCGCAGCAGCGGCGGCGGGGGCTGCGGGCACCTGGTCCCAGGCACCTGGGGACAGCGCAGCGGCCTCCTCCTGACCTCGGGCGCTCTCTCCCCAGGGCAGCAGAGCTCATGACAAGGACAAGCTCCGTGGTGACACTGGAGGTGGCGAAGCAAGGAGCCATCTATCACGGCCTCGCTACCCTGCTCAACCAGCCGTCCCCCATGATGCAGAGGCGTAAGCACTGCCGGGGAGGGTGGGGTGTGTCTCCTGTGGACGACGGCCAATAGCAGGCTTGCTGGCAGCTTCCCACGGGCCAAGCGCCTTAGGAGCAGGACCTGTTCTTCCGTCCAGTGTCCAGTTTTAGAGAGAAGGAGGCCGGGATGGGCCTTGCGGGAGCCAGGATTCCGACGTGGACCTGCGAGCCACAGTGTAGCTCGTCGGGCTCCATCCCCTCTGAGCCCTGCCACCCTCCCAGGCCCCGCTGGGAGGCCCCGTCAGTGTGAGCGATGGGCGGGGCTCAGTTCTGCTGGCAGACGCAGGCTGTGGTCTCAGAGAGCAGGCAGACCTCCCCTCAGGAGTGCCTGTGCGTGGGCGGCGACTCCCGTGCTGCGTGCCGACACAGGACACGTGTTGTCAGGTGTAGAAAAGCTCAGGTATCTGAATAAGTAATTGGTTGGTGGAAACCATGGTTTTGTAGCTACATCAAGCATCTCAGAATAAAAGTATAAGTTTAGGTCTTTATAAAAGGAGTTAGTTCAGAAATTACAGGAACAAACAATTGACTCACATTATGCGTTAAGTTACTGTGAGCTTTACACCTGAGTCAGACCCCCCGTGCTCACCACGTGGCCGCACGCCTGGCCGGGCTGGGGCTCTCCTCGGCGGCCGCGTCTGGACCTGCTGTTCCACTGGAACAAAAGAGTCTGAAAACCATGACTGGACTAGACACCTTGCCTCAGCATGTTGTTTACTCCTTTCATCACATGATACTGAACATCTTGGGTGTCTGCTTTCTCAGTTTACCGTCATTTCACAGAAGCAAAGCAGGCAGAGTTAGAAATCAAAGAGGGGAAGCTGAAAAGTAGGCAATAAATCAGGTCACAAGCAAGAAGCTGGCAAAACTGAAAATGAAGATGGAAAGTCTCATCGAAGGGTGTCTGACGATGTCCTTCCTGGGTGGCTAGGAGAATCAATGTTTTAAAAAGTGGGGGGAGTGCATTTATTTTTGTTTTTTAAAAAGTTACTTTAAAACAGATTTTGTTACTTTAGTTTCATTACTTACAACAGGCAAGTTTATGAGAAAATAAGCTTAACCCTTTGCACTCCGAACCATTCTGGACATTGGCTACCAGCTACTCGACGCTACTTTGCGGCGGAAACGTGCATTTACAGACCCTCGTATTATTTAGTATAATTTTGGAACCAAGTAACGTATTATAATGATATTGGACTTATATGAATTGGGTGACATCGAGGAATGTATATTTGCAAAAAAAACAATATTTTATTGTTTATAATTTTGTACAGTATGATAAGTTTTGTAACACTCCCCAATATGCATTGCAGGCTGCTTAGTGCATGTTTGACAGTAATAAGTGGTTTGACGCCTGCCACCAGGTGTTTTCCTGTTAGAACACACAATGCAGTCCCGTTTTCTTTGTCCCACATCGGGAATATGTAGTTTATTGTTTAATCCGACACAAAACCCGCTGACATTTCTTGTATATATCTTAGTAATTTTACGATATTTTGATTTAATTTCTTGTGCCATTTCAAGATAAAACTTCAGGGAAACATGCATGTCTCAAAAAATTGCGTTGAAATAACTCAATTCCCCGTAATCATTAATAAACTGCAATGTCCCCTGAGAGGGGACATCCGAGTGATATGCTAGAATTCCGATGTCCCCTGAGAGGGGACAGCGGAGTGCAAAGGGTTAATAGCGTACCTTTTCTCATTAACGTTAAGTGTTACTTTATTTGAAAATCAGAGGTTCTCTAGAAAGATTTTACCCTTATATAAAAACCATCTTATTTCTTCTGCAAAGACAAGTTTTACTTGTGGAGTTTTGAATATTTGTATATTCATCTTTCTTTTAAAAAACGGGTATTGAAAGTGCCACCTGAGCAGAGGATGCCCTGTGGGCACGTTTTGCTTTCAGTGTCAGATCGCCGAGGCTCAGGAAAACCCCGACCAAAGAGCGAAGGCTTCGAGCTCTACAGCAATTCCGCTCCCAACGGCTCTCCCGAGAGCCCTCCGCTGCCGTGGGCAGAGTACAGTGAGCCAAAGAAGCTGCCCGGCGACGACCGGCTGCTGAAGAACAGAGCCGACCACCGCTCCAGCCCCAACGTGGCAAGTAAGATCACCGGCCCTCCCGGTCCACGCCTGCCCTCGCCAGGCCCACTCGGGTCCCGTCGGAGGCGGCTCTGCTCCCTTCGCTGTTGAAATGAAATGACCACTAAGTGGGAGCTTCTGGTTCAGGTGCTGCGTTAGGCAGGCACACTGACACCTCTCCAGGTGGCTCGCACCTGTCACGGGTTCACAAGAAAAGAAGCCGCGTCAGACCACGTGCCAGTCCTGTCTGTGGGCGGCTGTGGCTCTGGCTCTGACTGGTCAGGGGGCAGGAGTCCCTCACGGGCCTGGCTCAGCTCTGTGCAGGCCCCTTGAAGGTGCGGCCACGGGGCTGTCCTCAGGAGCTCTTGCTAGGCAGCATCTTGTTTATGTGCTCGTACCTTTCTGTCCGACTCTCCCCGCAGATCAGCCTCCGAGTCCTGGAGGGAAAGGCGCCTACGCCCCTGGAACGGCAGCGAAGATAACGTCCGTCTCCACGGGAAACCTCTGCGCGGAGGTCAGAGCCCAGCCTCCTCACCCCTCTCGCTCCTGGCCTCCCTCAGAGCCGCCCTGAGCTAGGACTGACCCCACCAGCGTGCTCTAGCTCCTAGGACTCCTTTCTTATGTTCAGTGTGAATTCATAGGGGTTCCCAGTGCTCAGCCAGTGTAGGACCACACCTTCTCATCGCGAACAGTTGTCTAGTGTGGACACTATATTGTGCCATTACTGGGAGTTAACTGCGTCCACACCTTCTCATCGCGAACAGTTGTCCAGTATGGACACTATATCATGTCATTACTGGGAGTTAAATGCGTCCACACCTTCTCATCGCGAACAGTTGTCTAGTGTGGACACTATATCATGTCATTACTGGGAGTTAACTGCGTCCACACCTTCTCATCTCGAACAGTTGTCTAGTGTGGACACTATATCGTGCCATTACTGGGAGTTACATGCGTCCACACCCTTCTCATCTCGAACAGTTGTCTAGTATGGACACTATATCATGTCATTACTGGGAGTTAAATGCGTCCACACCTTCTCATCGCGAACAGTTGTCTAGTGTGGACACTATATCATGTCATTACTGGGAGTTAACTGCGTCCACACCTTCTCATCTCGAACAGTTGTCTAGTGTGGACACTATATCGTGCCATTACTGGGAGTTACATGCGTCCACACCACCTCATCGCGAACAGTTGTCTAGTGTGGACACTATATCGTGTCATTACATGCATCCACACCTTCTCATCACCTCATCGCGAACAGTTGTCTAGTGTGGACACTATATCGTGTCATTACTGGGAGTTAAATCTTCTCATCGCGAACAGTTGTCTAGTGTGGACACTATATCGTGTCATTACTGGGAGTTAAATGCGTCCACGGTGCAGATTGTGCAGCTCACCTCTCGTCCTTGTTCACGTTTTGCAGGAGCAGACGCCCCCGCCTCGGCCCGAGGCCTACCCCATCCCCACGCAGACGTACACCAGGGAGTACTTCACCTTCCCCGCCTCCAAGTCCCAGGACCGGGCCGCTCCCCCACCTCCTCCTCCTCACAGCCAGTGGCCCCCTTACGAGGAGGAGCCGCTCGTGCACACGGACGGCAGTCACCCCAGCCTCGCGGTGCAGGTTAGCGGGGAGGGGTTCACACCGGCTCCCCTCATCGACCCCGCACGGACCCACTCCCAGCACAGGTCACGCTGCCCACCTCGTAAAGACACCACTGAGACCGGGGGCCTTTCTGTCCGGCAGCCCTGCCGGCAGCATCTGTTTCCTCCTGGCCATGTGGCCGGTGGAGGAAAGGGGACGGGCGGGGCAGGACGCGGAGCCAGCAAGGGATTCTTTGTTCTCTTGCTGTTGGGTTCGTGGAGGTCGTCACGTGGAGTGGTCTCCTGTTGGCCGGGCTGGTGTGGCATCTAGGAGTGAGGGGTGAGAGCGCGGGGCAGGCGGGGCTTGGTTGACGTGGGAAGCTGCCCGAGCACTGGGATGCCCAGGTCACCGTGGCCCCTGCCGGGAAGCTGAGACGGAGTCAGTGCAGGGGCCGTGCTCCTGGGGAGCCAGTCCCCAAGGCACCAGCTGTCTCAGTCGGAGTGACCAGACCCGCACCCCCCGGGGCGTGACGGCCGCCTGGACCGAGGCTGCTCGGGGAGAGGCCGGAGCTGGAGTGGCGCGGGGACTGCCGGTGTCGGGGTGCAGGAGCCCGAAGCGGGGGGAGGGCAAAGGCAGCTGGAGCCACAGGGGAGGTCGCAGGCGACAAGCGCAGGAGCTCGGGTTCTGTCCAGGTTAGAGAACGGGCGGTCAGTCTCGTGGTTCAGTGAGGGAACGTGCTCAGGTGTGGTTTTCTTTTTAGAAAGACAGTGTTGCGTTGGGAGATGACTGGGAGGAGAAATGCAGTGCATTCTCAAAAACCGGTGCGGCCCAGGCCAGCGTTTTCAACAGGCGAGCCACACGAGTTTGCAAAAAGTGCGGTGCCTGACGATTTAGTCAGGGCCCTGACCTCCTTCCAACAGCCAACATACTAGCCTTCCGGTGTGAAGGAATCAGAATCATAGGTCTTTCCTGTCAGGTTGGCAGAAAGTGTGTTTTGGTGTGCCACCGAGTGTCAGCGGTTCATTCGTGTGCCGTCCTGGCTCTGTGACACCGTGTGTCTCGGGCAGTGGATTCGACGGCGTCTGTCTTGGGTCCGTGGTCAGGGTTACTGAGAGCCGAGATGGGCTCTGAGCTGAGCTGAGAAGAACGAGGAGGCGGAGGGAGGGTTTGTCACAGGCGATGGTGTGAGGAAGGTGAGGGGGCCCGTTTCTGAGGGCAGAGCATGGTCCCAGCACCGGTCACGCTGTTCACAGGCTTCGTTGCGTCCCCGGGTCCATCCCACCTTTCTCCCAGGTGGGCCGGTGCCCCCAGCAGCCTGTCCTCCCCCCGCCCCTCAGCCTGGGCCCTGGGAGTGGCTGAGACGAGGCCTCTCCAAGGTTCTCTCGAACTAGAGGTAGTTCTAGGCCGTTTCCTCGAGCCTCTTGTCAGCCCGTGGGGAGACCTGCGTGGGGTGCGTGAGGTGGCCCCCACATTCCCGTGGTGCGGGGGGGCATGGTGGAGCCTCACATGTACAGCTGCCGTGTGCTCACACGTGGGTGATGATCAGAGAGGAGGGCAGGAGACGGGAGGGCAGGTCTCGAGTACTTCTTGGTGGGTATTGGAGGGACGCAGAGTCCCGGTGGGCCTGCGGGGAGGAAGGGGAGGGGGAGGCGCACGGGGCTGAGGGCGTCTAAGCAGCAAAGCCGTGACTCGGAGCCGCGAGATGCAGCACAGAGAGGCCACGGGGGTGAGGCCACGGTGTGGCTCAGAGGTGCCCGCCCACTTATCAAGAAACTGTTTCCGAGCTGGTGTCAGTGTTCCATTTTTCTGTCAGGCTTTTATTTCAAGTGACTTCTTATTTTTCTGCTTTTTTAAAAGATAGTTCTTATTTTGTTGGGTTGTTTTTTAAGGAAAGGAAACATTTATTTCCCGGGTTTGCAACTTCAATTTCTCCTCACTGACAAGGCGGGAGGCATTTCACTGGATTAAGCTGCTTTAGGCCTGACCTCAGACCGGCCTCCGCCGTGCGGTGTGAGCTCTGCGGACCCCCAGGGGCGGTGCTGTGCAGGGGCGGCCCCGCCTCCAGTGCTCGCTCCTGCGTTCGCCGTCAGGGCTGCTTGTCAGGGGTCAGTGCTGGGACTCAGAAGCCATGCGAGGACATGTGGGACCTGACCCTCCCAGTAGCAATGGGAGTTTTACTGCAGAGGAGGACTGTCTGTTGCTGTTCCCACAATCAAGCTGAACACCTTCATCCCTGCAGTCGGGTCCTGGCTGACCTCCAGGAGGGGGGTGCCGTGGGCTGGGGGGGAGGACGGCCACCAGACTGAGGGCCTAGTGTTTGTGCCTCTCACTTTTCCGCCAGCGATGCAGAGAAGACAGCGCTCTTGCTGCTGTGCACCGGGTGAGCGTCTCCCAGGAATGCCCTGCCACTGTGGCGGCCACTGGCACGGGCAGGCTCAGCCGCGCCCTGCGCGCTCACCGGTCCGGTAGCATCTCCCTGAGACAGAAAGTTGATGAATGTCCAGTAATTTCTTCTGATAAATGGCTGGAACCTGACAGTTTTCCTTTCTCTTTTTCCAGCGTGTGGCCCGTTCCCAAGAGGAACTTCGGGAAGATAAAGCTTATCACCTGGAGCACCACCGAGTGGAGGCGGTGATGGACCGCAAGTCTGACAGCGACCTGTGGATAAACCAGAGCTCCTCGGTGGGCTCCAGCGCGTCCAGCCAGGAGCACCTGGACCACGCGTCCAAGCCGGGCACGCCTGCATCCACCCTGACCAAAAGTGGCCCTGGGCGCTGGAAGACCCCTGCCACTGGGCAACCTGCTCCAGCAGCTGTCCCCCAGCCCGGCCGCACGGACCTGCCCCCACCGCCACCTCCGCCTCCCATGCACTATGCCAGCGAATTTGACGGGATCCCGATGGATTTGCCTCTCCCACCGCCCCCTGCCAGCCAGCTGGGACCTCAGTCTGCACAGGTGGCCGCTGCAGAGCGGAAGAAGAGGGAGGAGCACCAGCGCTGGTATGAGAAGGAGAAGGCACGGCTGGAGGAGGAGCGGGAGCGGAAGCGCCGGGAGCAGGAGAGGAAGCTGGGCCAGATGCGCACGCAGTCGCTGAACCCAGCTCCCTTCTCTCCTGTGACTGTGCAGCCGCTGAAGCCGGAGAAGCCGGCCACGCTGCCGAGGCCCCCAGAGACGGTCATTCGGGAGCTGCAGCCCCAGCAGCAGCCCCGCACGATCGAGCGCAGGGACTTGCAGTACATCACCGTCAGCAAGGAGGAGCTGTCCTCCGGGGACAGCCTGTCCCCCGACCCCTGGAAGCGCGATGCCAAGGAGAAGCTGGAGAAGCAGCAGCAGCTGCACATCGTGGACATGCTGAGCCGGGAGATCCAGGAGCTGCAGGGCAAGGCCGAGCGCAGCGCCGAGGAGAGCGACCGCCTGCGCAAGCTTCTGCTCGAGTGGCAGTTCCAGAAGCGGCTGCAGGAGTCCAAGGAGAAGGACGAGGACGACGAGGAGGAGGAGGAGGACGTGGACACCATGCTGCTCACGCAGCGGCTGGAGGCCGAGCGCAGAGCCCGGGTAAAGGGGCGCGGCGGGGCGGGGGCGGGGAGGACGCTAGCGAGGCCCCTAGCAATGGACCAGTGCTCAGGCATGTCCTTCTAATAGTACAAAACCAGCCCAGTGGGACTGCAGTTTAACAAGCAAACTTGTCCTCCTCCAGCACTTCAGCGAAGAGAGTCAGTGAACAGCAGTCACTTGACGAGGGGTTGGCAGGCCTTATTCCTAGACAGGTAGCGAGCGGCTGGGCTTTGTGGGCCCGCAGACCTGCCTCGCTGCTCGGCTCTGGGCGAGTGGCTGAGAGCCGCCAGACCTGTGCACAGGTGGGCAGCACGGGGCGGGCAGCAGGACACGCTGTGCACCTGGGCGCGGTTTCGCTCCCTCACCAGCAGCAGGCTCCTCGGGGGTCACAGCTTGAAGCAGGTGTTCATAGGCAGCTGATGGCAGTGGCAGGGAACAGGCACCGAGAGCTGGGCTTCATTCATTCCTCCAGGTACACACATCCCGTGTGGCTCTCGCATCACACAGAGAAGAAAAGCAGAGCATGTTAGTCACATGGGCTAGATCGCTAACTGCCACCTTGAAGGTTTTTGTTAGCCGCTCGCAAGAACCACCAGCAGAGGCCTTGATCGGTGTCGGTTTGCAGAGAGGCCAGTGACCATCTCAGGCAGCGGGGCTGAGTGGTTTTCCTCCCGACACTGCATATTCTGAGAACAGACAGCCGAGAGCCTGTCCTTTTTGTCCTTTGGATTTTGTTTCTAATTCCAGCTTTTGTTTGGTGCTGTCCATACTAGCTGGTCTGAAGCCGTGGCTTAGTGAGACGTCCACCCCCACCTCCGGCCAAGTCAGCGTGGAGCGGAGCTAGCCCGCTCACCCACACACTTACAATATGCAGGTCCCTCGCCAGATGTGCAGACAACTTTGCCCAAAGTTCAGGTGGAGTCCCTCTTACGACACTGACGGTTCCGAAATGAAGGCCTAGATGTTACCTATCACATCGTTCTATTGGCATTTTCCAACTCGTCAGTAGAAACCTCCTTCCGAATGACTCTGCCGTCGGTGCTGACAGGCACTGGAGACGGTTCGCATGAGGACCCTGGCCTCCATGGTGCCTGCCGGGGCGTTTCCCTCGGCCGGCCCTGTCCCTAGTGGACACACGGCAGGCAGGTCAATAATTACACATTTCTGTAAAGATGGACTTTTTATTGAAGGCCGGTCAGTTTTGAGCCTCTGTGAATTGTGGTATCGGAACATTTCTCATGTTTTAGTTAGAGGCGTCTGCATATTTACGACTGATTTTATATTGAGATTAAGACCTTAGTCTCCAAATAAGAGAGCTGAGGGAAGTTCACCGTTTCAGTCACCGTGTATCTTAATCAGGAATCGCAGTGTTTAATTTCTGAAAACCAGAGCTCAGCCGCAGCCCGCGCTTCCCACGGGCCCTCGGGAGCAGGGGCAGGAGAGCGAGGCTTGCTGGTGGTGGGACCGCTGACCTAACTCTCCCTCCTCTCTTTTTCCTCTGTCGCCTGCAGCAGACTGCTGTGCCAGCAATCTCTGTTCTAGATTTGGTATGTTCTCGTTCCTCTCCCTCGGGCCTTTCCTGTCCTGACTCCCTTTTCCTTCAGTGGCGTTTGTGTTCCCAGTAGCTGCAGTCCTGGGGCCTAGACCAGCCTGTAGTCGTGACTCTGGAGCATGCCTTTGACTGTCCTGACATTTAGTTTTTCTTTGCTTTTCTCCTTTCATTTCGTGTAACTGTTTATGGTTTCGACCTTTTCTCAGTTTTAGTCATAAATTGATTTTGTGTATTATTAGTCACAAATACATGAGCAAATGGAAAACGTTTGCAAAGAGGAATCCATTTCATCCTTGTTCCATTAGAAATGGGTTTCAGATGTTGAACTGCTAGCAACTCAGTTGAATGGTGGGGCGTCGCCCGTGAAGAGGTCACTAGGACGTGACGGCGGTTGCTGGAGTGAGAGACCCAGTGAGCATGCGTGGGCAGGTCCCCTTCCTCACGGCAGCCCGTGCGCTGGGCAGGACGGGCAGGCCAGTGTTGAGGAGACGCACCCAACACACAGTCAAATTCTCACCAGGTTTTCTGGGTCCTGTTGTGCTCTTTCTGCCCCACAAAGACTCGTAAACTCGGCTGCTAGGGACCGTGCCTTGATGACACGTTCACGGGGCTGACGGGCTCTCGTGGCCAGTCCCAGCTTCGTCCTGTTGCCAGGTGAATGGTTCCCTCGCTGACGCCCCTCCCCCCTTAAGAGACATCGGGGCTCTGCCGGTTCCTCTGGGACGACCCAGCGAGACCCTCCCTCCTGGGCGGCTGTGGGAACGGGCACCTCGAGCATCCAGCACGCAAGGGGTGACTTAAATAGAGAGGCTTCAAGCAGGAGCGGGCAGGGAACCTCCTCGAGAGCTGCCCCTGCAGAGGGGATGAGGTGGAGGGACCTGGGAAGTGGGAATTGGCCCAGAGCTCAGAGCCGAAGGGCGGAAGGCAGGCAGGCGCCTCCTCCAGGAGCTAGGAGGACACAGTGTTCATGTCAAGCCCACCGTGTGTGTGGGAGTCAGACCACAACATTAATATGAGTGGAACATGAAACAGTCGCCCTGAAAAACTTGAAAGGGCCGTGAGCCGCCCCACCTGCCCGGGTCCTTCTGCTTGTCTCTGCCGCGGAGTGCTGCAGCAGCTACGCTACAGGTCGCACAGCCCCAGGTAACAGGCTGCTTTTCTTAGGTGTTACGGCCTCCGCCCGGCCTGTGGAGGGCGCTCCCCCTCCTTCCGTGCCTGTGGACTGGAGAGTGGCTTTGTCCTCCCCTCTCCGCCCGGCGGGGCTGCGGGCGGGCTGCCCCGGGTTAGGCAGGTGCCAGAGGCGAGCGCTCTGGTGGTGACGCACAGCAACGAGGCCCAGAGGACAGCGGTTTCTTAGGGACAATGTGCTCATTAACAGGCTGTCTTTTAAGTAAAAATGTCAGAAAGTGAAGTATAAGTTAAAGGTACAAGTTAATGTGTTTTTGGGGCATAGAGTTATAAACACACGGATCTCACCTCCACACACTCTTTCTTTGACCTGGAAGTCCTGTGAGACGTGTGGGCGGCCAGCAGAGCGGACCGGGTCAGGCTGTGTCCTCGCCTTGACCCAGCAGAGTTCCTGGCTGAGGCTCCTTTCAGTCGGGGTGGTCTTGATTCACGCCATAGCGATGACGAGCCGTTTAGATGTGTTCCTCCAAATGGACTTGCTGCCAGTGGCTCTGATCCCAGGGGACTTGTCCTTCCTGAGCTCTGACTTAAAGTACATTAAGGGATGATGTGGTTTTTTCTATCACAAGGGGGTTTTGTTTGGGGGGGACAGTTGTAAAGCTGCCTATCTTTGAGGAAAAAAGCAGTCTGGGGTTTGAACACAAACACCGTGTAAAGCCTCGTAGCGGACTTGGAGGGGCGGGGGCTCATTGTGGCGACATCCCGCCTTCCTCTACAGTAGCGCCCGGAGCCACAGGCGGGTGGAGAAGAGGGAGGGTTCTTAGGAGAAGATGTCTGTTTCTAGGTTGGAGGGAGCATTCATACTGTTGTTTCGAGGATTGTAATCCTGATACCTTAACATCACACTCCTCTCCCAAGCCCCGACCGGCTGCCTCGATGTGCACTGTGTTCTTGCTCAGAATTTGTTTTCAATGAGGCCCAGAACGTGCAACATGAAATTGGTCTGTGCTTTACTAGTGATTGGGTAACGGAAGTACCTGCGATGCCCTGATGCAATTTTACATCCTTCCATCAATTACTTTTCCGTAGAATATTCAGTATCTGCTGCGTCTTGCTTTATTTTTTGTCATCATTTGTGCTGGTCACTCTGAACGTCCGCCGCCGGGTGACGTCAGGCCTGTGCGCCCCTGGAGCAGGCCCCCCCTCTTCTTCCTCGTGGCCCCTTCATTCTTTCCCCGTAGCTCCTATTCCTCCTGCAGAGCTCCCCGAGCACCCGCACCCTGACACCCCGGGCTCACCCCTCGACTGCACGGACGAGGAAGTAGAGGGCTCTCTGGTGGGTGGAACCTTAATCTCTTTCTAAGATGGTCATTGTGTGTGACAGGAAGCAGCCTGGGGGCCGAGCCTGTCGCTTTCCCACCAGGACACAGTGTGCTTCCCACAGAATCGACCAGAGCCAGGGCTCGGTTTTGTTTAAGAACAATGCACTCGCAGTGGAAGGGAACACTTGATATAGTAACTAACTCCACACCTGCGCACACACCTGCGGGCGTGTGTGAGGGTCCCGCAGGGGTTGGGCTGAGGGAGGTGGCCTCGGGCTCAGCTCGCTGCTGTGAGGGGCACAAGCCGTGGGGGGAGGGAAGGGAATAGGGTGCCGTGGGCGCTGCCAGCCGGGTCCCCTGGAGAGAGAGACAGGGATGAAGAGAAGGCGTTCAGTGGCCTCGGGCTCAGCTCGCTGCAGTGCCCGAGGGGAGGGGAGCCGTGCGTGGTGCCCTCCTGGTGAATGAGTGTTTCCTTCGGTTCCTGTAGAGAAGGTGTGTCAGCTGCAGTGAGTCGCAGAGAAATGCGACCAGGAGGGTAAAGGAGCTGAAACCCAACAGAAGTCTGTCCTGGGTCCTGAGGTGCCCTCAGGAGTTAAATGACTGGAATGTGCGCGGAGAGATTAGGTGGCGACAGGGATGGGTGTGAGACAGAACCTGGCAGGTGGTTTCCTGGAAATGGGATGCTGGTCTGCAGCTGGTGGTCGTCCCCTCAGCAGAAGCGAGATGGCAGAAGGCCCTCCCACCGTCTCGTGCGGTTCTGTGACCTGGGTGGGAGCCTCCCAGGCAGGGAAGGAGCTCATGGAGCCCACGACGGGTCCGGAGGGAGCTGGTGGCCGAGCGCCAGTGCGGGAAGATGCTAGAAACTTGGTCCCCAGGTGCACTGCCACCCTGCCCTGCTCATGGGTCCCGGGCTGCCCCACACAGAGGCGGGCGTTTATCCGCCACCTGCCACGGTGCAGGCTTCTCTCTCCACTCATGTGGAAACTAAAATGAACACGGACGAGGCTGGCTGAGTGTCCACAGAGCCATGCCCGGGTGTCTGACGTCTGCATCTGTTCATCATGAGCTGGTTAACGTCACTTGACTCATAGAAGGTCGTGCTTGTTTGAAGCGTGGATGTGTGAGCGAAGTTCCTTCTCCTTGGCGCCACGATCGTGGGAGGATAGCTCGGGGTGGGGACGGCTGTCGGCGGCCGCTTTGCAGTTGTCGCACTCGGTGTGAGTTGTGTGTCAGCCCTGCTTTGACCCCGTGTCCGTGTTGCTCTGTGCGTGTGTCTGTGTGTCGCGGTGTGTGCTGTGTGTCTGCCAGGAGCCCCCAGGAAGCTAAGGTGAATGTGTTGTCAGTTACAGGACGAGGAGCGCCGGCGGCAGCAGCAGCTGGAGGAGATGCGGCTGCGGGAGGCGGAGGAGCGCGCCCGGCAAGAGGACCAGCGGCTGCGGCAGGAGGAGGAGCGGGGCAGGCGTGACGCTGAAGAAAAGGTTATGGTCCTCTAGGGCGTGCGGAGGTGTGCGGGCGGAGCAGGGCCTGGCCAGCCTCCACGGGACCACCCGGCCCGCTCCGGCCCTGCCTCTCCTCAGCTGTCTCCAGCCTCCTTGCTCTCTGCGTCTCTGCCCGTGAACCCGGGCTCTGTGCTCCCGACGGGGCTGCTGTTTGTGGAGGTGCCGGTGGCTCAGTGTGGCTCACCTCGCGCTGGAGCTGTGGGAGCAGCAGGGACAGCGAGACAGCCTGTGGACACTAAGTATCCCAAGTAGATCCTTTCCTGAGGTTACTCCGTTCTAGTTGGTACAGAGCAGGTGGCTTCTCCAGGCCATGGAACGAGGAACATGTACCTTGGTGTGTAACCTGCTAGACACTCTGACTTATCACTTGGTTTCCACGTGTGGTGGTTTTAACTCGAGCAATCCTTTAGCGGAACTTACAGTGACGGCGGTTCGGCCTGTGCTGGGGGCTGGGCGCTGCCCCGTCGGCCTGCGTGCTGGGCAGCCCGGCCTCTGCTGCTTCCCTTCTGTGAAGGTGGAGCTCCAGTGCCACGACTTCTGATGGGAAAATCTAGTTTTTATTGAAAATCCCTTCTTTGATAGACCTGTGAACTGTATCAATAGAGCCCCTCCCCTCCCACCCGAGACAGGACTTGCAGGAGCTGGTAGGACCCTAACAGCTGAGAGGGAGGCTGGCAGGAACGGGGACTCCTGCAGCTGACAGTAGAATCATGGTGGTGAGCGGGTCTGCCTCCTGTAGGCCTGGCCTCTCCCAGAGCCTGGCCTGCTCCCCGTGTGTCTGCACAGCTCGGGGTCCCGGGGCTGAGCTTCCAGTGAGGCTCCCGTGTCTTCCCGGGGCGATGGCGTCACAGAGGTCCCTCCAAGGAACCCAGGTTCCAGAGGTGGAGACCCTGGGCCTCGTCTGTGTGTGTGATGCTGCCCAGCTCCCTGCCCCAGCTGCCCCAGCCCGCGCCACCCCTGCCCGCGCACCAGGCGGCCCCGGCTCTGGGTGCTGAGGGCGGGTCTGTGCCCATGCTCTCCCACTGCTGCCAATCACGCCAGACACTTTCTTTCAGCTTCTGTGATTGAGTGGCAGCATGGAAAGAAGCTGAATAACCTACTTTTTTATACAGAATGTCCCAAAGCGATGGGTTTGCTTTGTTATAGAAAGACGTTGGGTAGAACAGAGGCTTCGCGGGCCCTGTAATCAGACCTGCTCCTGGTGCAGGAAGGCGTGTGGGGCCTGGCACAGCGCCCGCTGCTCTCCGAGGCCCGGGCGGCCGCAGAGCTCCCCCTGGAGCTGATTCCACACCCCAACGGGACACCTATTTTGTGTAGAAAATAAGAAAAAAAAGATTTTCCTTTAGTATGTCTCAGTGTAGACAGAGATAGAGTGAGAAATCGGGGCTGGCGTTGGCTTTTAGAGTTTTCTCCCTCCAGAGGCGAGGCTCTGACCAGCTGGTGTGTGTGCCTCGCTGTGTGCGTGCTTGTGCACGTGTGGGTGTGGGTGTGGGGTCTGTCTGGAGGCAGTGGGGGACACTACCACTGAAATGGGGACTAAAAACGTTCATCCTGACGCCAGTAAGGTCCCCAGAATTCGTTCTCTGGTTGAGTGAATTGAAAAAGCTGTGCTCCATTCTGTAGCGTTGACCATTCTCGTTAAGGCCGGTTATTCTGTTTGTTCTCTCATCGCCTTTCTCACTTACTTTTTCTTGTGTTCTAAGACTTCTGTCAATCTAACAAAATTGTGCTGTTACCTTTTTTAATGTTTTAATGATTTTAACACTGTCAACTGGAGTTTTTGCAGATGTATGTCAGAAAATGTATGTGTCAAAATACATCTGAATATCTTGTTGCTGTTGCTCTACTTTTCTGTCTGTCGGGGCTGAAGACCTGAGTGTAGACTGAGAACTGGAGGGTGTCTGTTAGAGGCACCGGGGGCACGAGCAGGGCTGCCGCAGCTCCCGGGGCCCTGCTGGTCCCTGAGTGAAGGAGGTGAGCAGGAGCGTGCCCTCCTGGAGGAAGGACTCGAGTCGGGGCAGTGCCAGCATGTAGGTGTAGGAAGCCACGGAGCCTCTGTCTGGCTTTGTTTGTCCTTAAACGCAGCAGTAACAGGTAAGTTACTATCCGAACAGGAACGGAGAGGGGCAGAGACCTAGAGCACAGAGGAGAGGGAAGAGGCTGGTGGGACAGTCACGGGGACAGGGATGGAGCAAGAGGCAGGGCCCGGGAGTCCCTGGAGCGTCTTCGTTTGTGCTGTTGGCAGTTTTATGTCCAGTGACTCCAGACGGAATGGAGGTGTGCGTGAGCCTCGGGAAGCCTGTCTCGGGCCGATGGACCGTCTCTGTCTGGCTCTTCCTCCTTCACACTCTCGTTCGTCGTCAGTGTGGCCCTGGGCTGGGACTGACCAGCCTTTCCTGCCCCGCAAGGCCCAGTGGGGTGGCTGTGGTCCCCTCTGACCTTGTCTGACCTTTGCACTTTTCTGTTCCCGCCTGCAGAGGCGACAGGAAGAAGGGTATTACAGCCGCCTGGAGGCCGAAAGGCGCCGACTGCACGACGAGGCAGATCGCAGGCTGCTGGAGCCCGAGGAGCCGGCCCTGAGCAGGCCTCCGCTGCCGCGGGGCTACGAAACCCACGGCCCTGCCCGCCCCGGCGGGTGCGCCACCCCCCCCACCACAGCGCACCACCTCCTCCCTGCAGGCGCAGGCCCTGTCCCCCGACTCCCTGTACACCGCCAAGCTGGTTGCCTACACCGAGGAGGAGGAGGAGGAGGAGAGCCCCGCAGGTCAGGATGAGTGCTCCCGCTCCAGGACGTCTCGCGGGCACCTTAAGCCGCGCCCGGCCTCCGATGGCATCTTTCTCTCCAACTCCTTCCAGCCGCCCTCGGCCAGTGCCAACAGTACTGCCCTCAGAGCAGGCCAGCCCCCGCCCCCTCCAAAGCCAGCAGGCTTCTACCATCTCGGCCACTCCAGGGCTAGAGGTAAAGGGCAGAGCTGCCAGGCCTCCCTCCTGTCTTGCTGATTGGACCTTGGCATCTGCACACTGCGCGCTGGAGTATGGTCCGTCTCGGCCAGTCGCTGGGAGTCTGAATCGAGCTGATCGGTGGGCTCAGCATGGGGACCTCCCTCTGCCTCGATCGCAGTGTCTGCTAGTCTCCCCCGTGATTCGCACTCTGAACCCCCTCTCTCACCCCCACAGCAATCAGGCCTCCTCCCTCCTCGGGCGTGAAGTACTGTTGGTCTTGCCTTCATTCTCTGCCTCTTCAAGTAATTGCTTGTTTGGTTGGACATGTGCCCTTTTCCCACTCTTGGTGTCTAGAGATAAGGTTCTGCTTATTAACAGCCATGGGACACACTAGCTTTCTGCTGTTTTAACAGACGCAGGGCTCTCTGCTCTGGGCCGTGTGCCTGTGGGGGCGCAGCAGAGACCCGAGCAGTGGCCGAGTGCCAGGGCCCAAGACCAGGTCACTGCCTCTCATTGTCCTACCTCCTCCGAGCTCCGCGGCGCAGGCAGCAGACCTCGTGGGCACACGCTGGCCTGGGGTCCTGCCTGTGCCAGGAGCAGGGCCGCTGGTGCGCATTCGGGGAACACGGCTGGGGCAGCACTGAGTTGGATTTAAACTACAGATTCTAAGGCCTTGTCACGGGCAGAAGATTTTTTAAGTGGGATTCTTCCCTACTGAGTGACAACCCATAGAAAGACGTCAGCACCGCTGTCAGCGTGTTATGACTTTAATGATAGATCACTGGGCAAGATGAGCTCACTCGGATGCCTTTCAGCCTTTTGTCTGCATCCTCTCTGTGCGTCTTCACAGCCCTGGGCGCAGAGGGCAGGTCGGCTGTGTTCACACAGGCGGCGATTTTGTGCCTGTGGACTAGTGTCCACGCCAGGGACCTTGGTAGCCCATTTGTTTAAAACATTTTGTTTAATAATTACAGCCATTTATTTGGGGGGGGGGGAGGGGGATTCAGTAGCTGCCCTGAGAAGATTCACTTCAGTCGTGCAATCACTTCTTAATCTGTAGGTCACGTGCACTCGGTGACCTTGCAGGAAAATTCCTGGTGTTGGGAGTGTCTGGAAAGTTCTGCTGCCCCCCACCTCGGCAGTCTTCTGTGGGTTCTTCTCCTGGGTTCCTGATATCTGTGAATTTACTGATCAGAACTTTTGATCGTTACCAACGGTGGCCTGTGCTGGCTTCTCTGCCCCTAATGGGCTGGGGCAGCACCGGGAGCAGTGATTGGACGGCTCAGGCCACAGGAGATGGGAGTGGCCATGGATGGAGCTTTTGTCTGATTTGAAGCGCTTTCGCTTTCTTCATTTAGCAACTAAAATGCCTTATTCTTCTGTGGGCGCTGTGTCCTTTCCGTGAGCACAGTTTTCGAAATAATGCAACTGCTTTAACGTTGACTTTTTCTCTTACGGAAAAGGACCAAACTCTTTCACGGGATCTTCTGGGACACTGGCCGGTGCTCATGATGCTCACTGGGACCCGAGAGAGAAGCTGTCTAAAAGGTAATGCGTTTCCCTCCCTCCCCTGTGGGCACGAGGCTGCGCTGGCCGCAGAGACTAACCGGAGCCGGGAGGGAGCACCTTCATGCCGTTTCCCGCTCGGAGGGGCCGCCGCGTGCTGGGCTGTGCCCGCCCTTCAGGGGAGCTGCCCGGGGAAGGCCTGGCTGAGGGTCCGAGACGAGGCTGCGACTGGAGGAAGTTGCTGTTTTTAGGAAGGAGGAGGGTGTTTTGCCCTTTTCCTACGTGGACTTAGAATTTACTCATGATTCTAATTCTAGGAAAGTCAGGGCAGGATTTAACTGAGAACAAGTCTCTCTCACTAAACTGTTCCCTGACGTTAGACTGATTCCTTGGTGACTGGTTCCCATGGTGACGAGTAACCTTGTGCCGCCCCCTGCAGCCACGAGGCAGGAGTGCCTGGGGGCGCGGGAGCCCCGGAGAACCTGACCTTCAGGGAGCGCCAGCGCCTCTTCTCCCAGGGCCAGGACGTGTCCCACAAAGTGAAAGCCTCCCGCAGACTCACGGAGCTGGAGAACGAGCTGAACACCAAGTGAAGGAGGAGGCGCGCCGCTGCTCCCCGCGCCCTCCCGCCGGCTCTGTGGGGCCCCTGGTGCGTCCGGCTAGGCAGTGGCTGGGGTTCAGGATGCTCAGCCCGGGAACTGCTGTTTACCAGCGAGGCCACGTGTGCAGCGGAAACACTGGGCTCCTGTGACCTCCCCCCGGGGGCAGGTGAAGGGCAGGAGGTGCTGAGGCCGCGCCCCTTCTCCCGGGAGCACGGAGTCCTGTTCTCTTCTCAGAAGCCTGCTCCCGCTCAGAGAATAGCTTGAACTACCCAGAGGATGTTTGCACTACAGAGGGCAGCTGCCCTGTGGACAGTCCAGTCGGGCGGATCTGCCTGGAGCACCGGCTGCGGAGGGGGCGGGTCGAGGTCCAGCCTCCCTCCTGCCCCGCCTGCTCCTCAGGTGCAAGCCCTCCTGACCCGCTTACCTATTTGATGGGAAAACTTTCTCAACAGAACATTTTGAGGCTTTAAGCTTAGGAAATTTTATTTTTATAAATACCAGATTAGTTCTATTAAACCACTGGTGATTTTGAAGGTGGCAGTTAGCGTTAGAACGTTAACTATTTCAGATGCCTGAGGGGATCTGTGAGGAGCCCAGAGCTCAGTGTTGGGTGAAAAGGAGCCGGTGTTAGGATGGTGTCAGGATGTGAGTCCTGGCGGAGGAGCAGCCGCTGCTCAGGGATTTTACATTCGGCCGAGAGCGACGCCCTGTGCTGCGGGGGGGAGGGGGGGCTCTGCCACCGGCCCCTCATTTATGTCCTGAGAATGACTTGTGTGGCAGTTCAAGCTATTTTTGTACACTCTGGTAGGATTATTTAATTTCCATTCGTTGAATTATTAGTTACCACTGTCGTTTCTTCAGCTGTGACTGTGTGGCTGATGTCGGGGAGGCGGACCTCATTTTGTTTTATGTTGTGTGATGTTAAATGGTAAATTACTTTGTGATTATGATCAAATTTTCTATGGACAAAGCCCTGAGGTGGGGTTGGGAGGCTTTTCTGTGCCATGTTGCTGTCTGACAGATGTGTCTGTTAGAAACCCGCACACTTTCATGGAGGGGGAGGGGCTTCCGGCCTGGGACCCACGGGTGAGACTGTAGGGTAAGCCTTTCCAGGGCGCGTGTCAATCGTCCACGCGGCCAGGGCTCTGGTCGGGGGGAGGGCAGCGGAGGGGCCTGCGTGGCTGTGAAGGATCGCACGGTGCAGGCGGCTGGAGAGCAGGCTCCTCCCAGGCACCTCAAGACACTGGCAGCCCCACAGGGCGAAGCCCACATGTCCCCCAAGAGATGCTGTGGACCAACTGCTGTTCTGTTAACATGGAAAGGCCCGCGCCCACCAGCACGTGAGCGACATGCGAACACTGCACAGGGCCCACCAGCACGTGAGCGACATGCGGACACTGCACAGGGCCCACCAGCACGTGAGCGACATGCGGACACTGCACAGGCTGCGGCTCAGACCGAGGCGGCGGCCTGCCCTCCAGGTGGGTTGGGCCTTTCATGACTGCACTACTGTGGACGCATCCAACTGCTGTAGCTTCCATTCTACTGTATTCCAGCCCAGCCTATTTTTAATAAACTTTGTATGTATTTAAGTGCATTTGCTGTTGTTGATTTTAGTAGCACTGGCGAGATTATATTTGTAATATCAGCCTCCCTCCCCTCCCTCCTCCCTGTCTGTCATTCACTAAACAGGAGCCCGGTGTCCTGTCCTTGGGGCAGTGTTCCCAGGTGGTCCCTGGAGCAGGCGATGCCGACTGGGGGGGGTGCTCTCAGCTGGGCCCATTGTCTTCATGCAGGCGGTGCCCTCTGCCAGCCACTGGGGACACTGGTTCCACGTCCCCCACAGCAGGTCAGAGACGTGTAGAGTTTGCATAAACATGCAGCTAGTGACTTGATTGGTATAAAGAAGAGGGACAGGGCACTTGAGGGTTTAACAGAACAACCCCTTTTGAGTCGAGATGGCAGGCTTTTTGGGAAAATGAAATTCTTCCCTTCGGGGAGCCGAGGCTGCTGAGGCAGAGGTTCCGCCCCCGAGGCAGAGGCTGCTGAGCCGGTGCCTGGAGCCCAGGCAGGGATGTGCTAGCCGTGGGTGGGGGCGGGTGCAGGAGGCCGAGGTTTGTGCCCTTCATCCAACTTCCTGCCGGGTCCTCCTGAGGGAAGCCTGGTGGCCGCAGGAGCATGGGCGATGGCACCCCTTCGTGCTGCTGTGAGTGGGTCTGAGCGGCAGGGGGCTGTCGGGAGCAGCTTCCTTTAGAGCGGCCCTCTTGGTGTCTCGGTCCGCACCTGTTCCCGGGCGGGCGGTGCCTCTGCCTTTCTAAGTGCTTATGGAGGCTGTGGGGCAGATGGCCCACCTTCCACTCGGGCAGTGAAGGTAAATGCACCAGCAAGCCCTCCCGCAGCAGGAGGAGCCTGCGAGCCCTGAGGTCAGCGTGTGGCTTTAGAGTGCTGCCTCCCCATTGGTCCCCGTCCCTGGGCAGCCCCAATAAAGCCAGCCCCCCAATAAAGCCAGCCTGGCTGTGCGGACCGACACCCAGAACAGCAGGTGGGAAACAAGGGAGCCAGCGGGCGCTCGGGGCTTCTGTCGGTTTGTCTTGGTTTTGTGTGTTGGTTTGCCTTTATTTCTATGAAGTATCACAACCTGAACACTTGGAAATTACGAATGTGGAGTAGACGTGGAAACTGTCCGAAACCCTGGAGGGCCTGTGGCTACAGAGTCCGACGGTCAATGAACCTGTGATGTCTCCTCCTCCTTTCAAGTTGTTTGATTTCCAATAAAATGCCAGTGATGCTCAGAAGACTGGGCTCTGCGGCTGGTTTCCCTCCGGTCGTTCCTGCAGCCCCACAGGTGGCCACGGGGACAGCGGGGCCGCACAGCAGGAACCGGGAGGAGGCAGCGCTGCCCAGGGAGAGCCCGGGGCCCTGAGTCCCTCCCAGTGACCCTGTCCCTGCAGGACCCCAAGGGAGCCCCGCTGAGCGGGGGCGGGACCCTGTGCCCTCGGCGCCAGAGGCCCTGCTGGGGGGCCTGGCCCGCCGCTGTGGGTGGGCGGGGGGTCGTTGGGCCGGGCCCCTGGTTGGGGTTGGAGACCCAGAGGCTGAAGGTCACAGGCGGGAGAAGCATTTCCCGGGAACCTCTGCAGCGGGCGGAGCCCCCCCAAATGCACGGCCTGGCGCCAGGCTGGGCATCGCTGAGGACAGAGACCCAGGGCAGAGGGGGATCTCCCTGAGAGAGGAGGGTCTCTGAGGGGGAGGGGTCCCGGGGTGGGGGGTCTCCCAGCTCGGGCCTGGCGGGCAGTAATGCCTGTGAGTCCGCAGCTGCCCTGTTACGTTTGGAAGAGATGAGGGTGCAGATGCTGGGGAGGGAGCTGGG
>NW_005872073.1:112392-113878 GCF_000147115.1 Myotis lucifugus
CCCTCCCCCACCCCTGCCATGTGAGCAATGCTGGCTGGGAAGGACGTCAGCGTGTTCTGTCACCAGGGAGCCTGGAGTGGGCTGTCCACGCGTGACCACCTGGGCTCCTGTAGAACCCCCACTGGCCTGGCACTGTCCCTGAAGATGCCCAGCACGTCCCCTCGTCCCCAGGCCCGAGGGAGCCCCTGTGCCTCTCCGCCCGCCCCCTGGGCCTTCACAGACACCCTGCACCTCCTGATGCGTCCCACCATCACAAGCGCCCCCGCGGGCACCCTCCTCCGTGGCTGGTTCCTGCCCTCCTGGGTGCAGCTGTGGCTGGGCGTGTCCCTGACGCAGACTCTGTCCCCTGCGGAGAAAACACCCGCTCAGAGGCGGGGTTGGAAGGCGGCACCCTCTGTTTTTCTCTACAACCTCAGCGCCTAAGGCTGGCGGGGACGGCGGACAGGAGATGGCGCGAGGGCCATCCCCAGAGGACACGCTCGCTCCTCCGGCTGCAGCAGGCGGCTCAGGTAGGCGCCAGGGCAGACACCCTGCCACGGGGGGATCTGTGGGTGACTCGCTCGGTGCTGGTCTGGTCAGCTGTGTGAGGCCTGTGGCCCCCGGGACCCCGTCTCGGGCAGAGAGGGCCTGGATTCGGGGAGCAGAGCTGCTCGTGGGGGTCCCGCAGGCCTTGCAGTGCGGCTGCTGCCCTGCCCTGAGGCGGTGGAGCCGGCGCTGCTGCTGGAGTCGGCGGGCTGACCTCGGCTCTGCTCTCCCACTGGCCGCACAGAGCACCCCGAAAGCACCTGTGCGGGTGCGGACGGAGGGGGCCGCGTGCTGCCCGGCAGCTCCGGGGAGGCCTGCGTGATGGCCTTGCAAACGCAGAGACTAAAGGAGGGTCTGACGTGAAAACATTTTGAATTAAAGAGCAGTTTGTGGTGGGTTGGCACGCCCTGGGGCGGAGTCTGCAGCATGGACCAGAGCTGCCTCCCGGGTCCGGGTTCGAGGGGACCGAGCCAGCACCCGAGGAAGTCAGCACTCAGACCAGCCTCCCCGCGCAGGGAGCGGCTTCCGGGGACGCTAGGGAAACACTGTGGAAATGCCTCAAACGCCGACTCAGGAACCACAGCCGGGGCGCCGGGCGCTGGAGCTGAGCCAGGCTTGTTCCCTCCAGCACCGCGCGGCCGTGAGCGCGCTGGGGTGTGCGCAGGTGGAGTTCACAGACACCGATGTGCGTCCCAGCAGCTGCCGGTCCGTCCTGCCTTATAGACGCGTCTGTGGCCGTCCCCGGTGGCCGTGCGGGCCGGGGATACTAACGGGGCCTCTGCCCTTGCAGCGGCTGCGCCGAGACCTGCGGGAACTCCGGGCCTCCTCTGCGGACCTTCTCCGGAGCTGCCGGGACCAGCAGCAGGGCTGTCTCTTCCCAGATCCTGGCGGCCGTGCAGAGCGCGCAGCACCACGGGGCGCAGCCGTGTAAAGGGGCCCCCTCCCACCTGGTGCACCATCG